>NC_089796.1:43052898-43132898 GCF_040412425.1 Macrobrachium rosenbergii
CTAAGTCGTGATCAACAACAATAAATTTCCTTTTCAATTATTTATCTTTAAGCTAATCACACAAGCTATTGCGTACAAAATCATTAAGAAAAATACAAAAAAATACTATGGTTTTCTACAGAGAATTTGGTGTCAATATCTTTTGATCTCAATATCTTTTGATCTGACTCAGTAAAGTTATTTTCACGCTACAGTGATCAAAACGACTTATCAAGGTACTGTACACAAATATTTTTCATCATGCCAAATTTCCATAAATTGACTTCCTTTTGATACATAGGTTATTGCTATTTATACCATCTATGGCACAATAAAAGCATAATACACATACTGTCATTTTACACGGTAAGGGTACACTTAAAATTAGTTCACTCTTTAAGCCATTAACTTTTTTCATTTTCCACGACGGGACAAATATAAAGGACTGAATTTTACCCTTACCTAACTATTACCTATATTTCTTGACATACAGAAAGCACTGAACCTAAAGAAATAATATAAATAATGTGTATAACTGATGTATTATAAGTTCATTGCAATGGCAAAATTACTCAAAATTTTAAGCCATTTTAAGGGCAAGGGTACACTAGCTTGTAACAAATGCTGGCGTACATACTACTGATAAAATTCTGCCAAGAGTTTAAGCATTCATCCCGGTCACAAGCCCGGATCAAGGAGAGGTCTAGGGACAAGGCTGCGTTACTGGAGCCTCTAACAAAACTTAGCAGTCGGATGCAAGTGCAATGGTTCACAATGAGGCCCGAAATAATATGGCGCTATTATGTCCACCAGAAGCCTAAACAAGTGCATTTCTAAAGACAACTCAACAATGGCATTTTATACACCACACCCAGTCTTTATTAGAACAGAATGCTACGTTGCTATCAAAACTGAAAACTTAATTTTTTACAACTTGGGTTTCGCAATTCCAAACTCAGAACTTCATGTGCCGTTATTAAAAATGCATCGTTATATATCTATGGTTGTGATTCTGCATCTACAGATACGTAAATGTGAATTAAGCATAATTGCACTAAGCATAACTATCGTAAGAATAGTATGTTCAACACACAAGTAGGAATGACGTACCATTTCTTGAAATCGTGGAAGTGTAACCATCAGTGAAATATTTTAAAAGTACAAAAAAAAATCAATGAAAAAACAAACTCCAGAAATTTTGGCAGCGATCTCCTTGAAAATCAGTATGACTCGAAAGACAGATTGTCCCCAAGCTGTAACGGAATATCAAGTATTACGTTACAATCGATAATTTTTACAGCGCCTTCGAGAAATTATTCCAAATCAAAAGAAGGAAACAACACCTCTTCTCTCATAAGGGCATCTCCGCCGTTCTGTTTATGCAGCCCTACTTTTACAACTCGGGTGATCTTATCATGCCGCTTCAAACAGTGTTGCAAAGCTATTTTTTTTTTTAAATGTGTGAATATTAAATTAAAGTGGAAACGACACTATTAGTTGAAGTACTCACCCTGACCATCAATAACACATGATAAATCCTATACAAAACTCATCAGCAAAGCCTTCACGTCATTACCAAAACGATACTAGTATTATTCTAATCCTATTCTACTCTAGACTTTGACCTTGTATAAAACCGAACGTTCGAAAATAGATCTTCGAAAATGGAGATTCGAAAGGTAATTTTGATACCGTTTCAACAATTCTTAAACCGATCAAATGATCAATTTCTTAATAATAATGTATAATCAAGATTAACGGAACTAGTCATAAGGGCAAACAACCTTGTACATAGTGGTCACAAATACAAACAGAAAATATCACAAATGCACACAGAGAATAATACTGAAAAGTATCTATACATACTGAGTCTATCCGTGAATCATAACAACATTGCTAATTGATGCTGAAATTCTTATGAGAAAAGAAACCTGTTTCGGATATACGGCAGGATGCAAGCTGTACGAATGAAGTCATTTTCCGTAAATCAGTCAATACAATAATTCTTCACTGGGGGCACAAGTCTGGATGCTATGAATAAAAGGAGGCACCCTAAATGGTCGTTTGCAATCATGGGTCACTCAGGTTCCAACAACTTCTGACTGACTGACTGATTGATTATGAAATTTAGGTCTTCAAGACCAAGCGCCGGAACCCATCAGGATTATTGAGCGCCGTAATGAAGGTGAAATATATAAATTAATGATATGACTGATAATGAACAGGTGAATGATGATATACTAGTAATATTCAGTGTTAAAATATGAACGTAAGAAATGAAGAATGCTGTTAGAACAAAAAATATTAAACTTTTATATTCAAAAGATATACTTATTATAAGAATAAATATGACTAAAATCCTTATTAAATGTACTGAAATCATACCTCATTAAAATAACCAGACTCTTTCACATAACTCACAAGGTTATCTACCTCAACGTCATTATTTAAAATTCCTAAAATAGTCTTCCCAGTTAGTACGTACTTTGCCCTAAGGCAATTAAATTCAGGACAGTGCACCAACACGTGCTCAACGGATAGCTGACCACCACAGTGAGCACAAAACGGGGCACTGGCTCCCTCTGAAATACAGCTATGGGTGAAGTGGATATAGCCAATCCTAAGCCGTGTTAGGATGATCTCAAATCTTCTGTTACGATTAAAACCCGATCTACAAAAATCGATACTTTTTCTAGTGTTTCTGTACTTCCTATTTGTAGATAAAATGGGGGAAGTCCATCTCTGCTGCCATTTTGTACGAATATATCGTCTGATAACTGGACGCATATCCAAATGTGGCACCTTATTAGTTAAGGAATCACAACTTGCAGCACCCTTTGCTTTACTATCAGCCAGTTGGTTCCCTTCTAGATCAGTCTGTCCAGGAATCCAACAAAACTTTACCGATTTGTGGCAACAGAAAGATAAAAAAGCCGACAACTTCTGGAACTCACCAAGTTGTGCAGTGATTTTGCATTCACAATCCAAGTTTGAAACTATTCACCTCACGAGTATTTAAATATATGTTAGGATGTCAGTTACACCAGAACAGGAAACCTGAACCAGTTAACCTCTGAGCGTTGACACGAAATTGGCACGTGTGCTTGAAACAATCTGCCTTGTGTGCTGTAAGTGGAGCTCTGCTAGATTATTTCGAAACTGACTCCATTCCTTTTCATCAGTTTCTTTTCTCTATCTATATGAACTGAGATTATTAATCCCTTGTCATCTCATTTCCTTATGGATTGAGATGATTAATCCCTTGTCATCTCAATTCCTTATGGATTGAGATGATTAATCCCTTGTCATCTCAATTCCTTATGGATTGAGATGATTAATCCCTTGTCATCTCAATTCCTTATGGATTGAGATGATTAATCCCTTGTCATCTCAATTCCTTATGGATTGAGATGATTAATCCCTTGTCATCTCAATTCCTTATGGATTGAGATGATAAATCCCTTGTCATCTCAATTCCTTACGGACTGAGATAACTAATCCCTTATCACCTCACTTCCATTCTGAAGGCAGGCAATCGTTGAGACAACCACCACGACGGCATTCCAGTACTAATAAACAATTGCATCAGTCAATCGATAAATAAGGAGTCAGTCACACACGCATCTGAGGAAGCTGACAGACACCGATATCATTCATTAAGTAGAAAAAGCTGTGATTCCCAGTGAGATGACTTCCCAGGAGCAAAGAGAAAATACTTCACATCCCACAGATGAACAAACAAAAGCATCTCATCAATTGGTTACACGTTAACACTGCATTTAACTCAGACCATTAAAATAATGTGCGTTAAGTTAAACAATATTAACTTATTGGCCTTTTGCTTACCATTCCAGTACAGCACTGGTACTCGCATGACTTCAAACGTATTCTCATGAAATACAAATTACTTCATAGATTTCTTTTCCCTCCTGTTATAGTCAAGTGCGTCTATCGTCTACCCTGTCAACTTTCCAAACAATATGTCGCCACCAACGTCATAAGAAAAATAAGTGCGTTTTGCTTTTATTAATACAGTACCTGCTGGGGATGTGTTAACCAGTCAATTCACGGGATCAACAGCCAAAAAGATTTCAATTTATGCTCTAAGAACCTTCCTCCTGGTTCTCTGGGTGGACAAATGACAATCCATGCTTAAACTACTGTAACTTCCCAAAAGCAGCCCAATTATAATAATATATTCAACACTTCATCTGCTCTTAAATGTCAAGGTGCGCTAAGGCGCACTTTCTAACAACAGTAGAAACATCACAACTGTATAATACTGCCAGGATTTTGGGTAGGATATCCAACTTACACAATATTCGTAAACTATTAATGTCCCTATATAGCACAGAAACATACACATTAAAATTTCTGAAAAAATAATCATGACGCATATAATTTCTAACTCACATCGGGATCGAACCAGGACTGTCATATAAGAACGGCAAGGGGGCTACCAACGGACCGACAATAGTCCTGGGTTCGATCCAGATGTCTTTGTTGTTGTTACACCGATAACATCAAATCAATCAATAAATTCATACGAGAGTTAGAAATTTACTTCTATTACACGTTAGAGTGTTATTTCTAAGACGTACCCCTCTCTCTCTCTCTCTCTCTCTCTCTCTCTCTCTCTCTCTCTCTCTCTCTCTCTCTCTATATATATATATATATATATATATATATATATATATATATATATATATGCATATGCATACATACATTATATAATTTTGCAACTTGCTGTTTCTCATGTGAGGAAATGTGTGGATTAAATTTTTCCTGAAATATTATCACGATGAGAACTTAGTTCGAGTAAACTGCTGAAGAAAATAAATTAGTAAAGTCTCCCAGAACACAGAGATTTCATTGAAAAGAAACCAAGTCTTCAGAGATTTCACTGAAAAGAAACCAAGTCTTCAGAGATTTCGTTAAAAAGAAACCAAGTCTTCAGAGATTTCGTCGAAAAGAAACCAAGTCTTCAGAGATTTCGTCGAAAAGAAACCAAGTCTTCAGAGATTTCGTTGATAAGAAACCAAGCCTTCAGAGATTTCGTTGAAAAGAAACCAAGTCTTCACAGATTTCGTTGAAAAGAAACCAAGCCTTCAGAGATTTCGTTGAAAAGAAACCAAGTCTTCCCAGATTTCGTTGAAAAGAAACCAAGTCTTCAAGTACCTGCAGGTTAGAAGAGAAGACAAAATTATTTTCTAAGCCACACATCCTAACCCGAAAACAGCTCAGATATAAATTTGTACAGTAAACAAAGGAAAGCCTTCAACGTGAATTATTTTGAACAAAAGCAAAGGACCAACACCACAACAATAAACACCAATTTAGCGCAAAATCGCCTCGCAAAATTTATAACATTTAAAAACAAAGCTAAATGTTATGGGTCTCTATCGTAACACAATTAAATTAAAAAAGTACTACACCTTTCGATGACTATATTCTTCAGCTGCAATCTACTGAAATCTCTCCCTCCCGTTTTTCCTGAATGACAGTCGTCCAAATCAAGATGCAGGTCTTGCGCTCTCCGTGTAGCAAAGAGTTTAATTTTTACGCCAAAATACTCTCCATGAGATCAGGCTTCATAAACAACTACAACAACACGATCATTTTTCTCCAGTCGTCATTCATCTTCTCGTTGAGATGAACACCTTTTCACCAACTTATGCACTTAAAAAAAGAAAAATAAAGTAAAATAAAAACGTGTATAATGTACCTAGTAATGAAAACGAGCAGTATATTAAAATAACGGACTCCCATTAAAGGAAATCTGTAAAAACTCAGCAAGGGAAAACCCATGAGGAATGCGGCAGAAAGTTTAAACCCACAATCCAAGGATTTCCAGGAACCTCCACTAAGAATCCTTGCACAAAACTTCAGACAAACGGAATGGAACTCGGAAAAACTCCAGGGATGAAATAAGACTTGAAGATGGCGAGAAATCTGAATGTATATCATGAGATCCAAACTAACTCTACTGTATGTATATGATATACTAGCTGACTGACCCGGCGCTGCCTGGGGCAACTCTACATGACAGTCTAGGGGGACGGAAGAGGGGAAGGGGAGGGAGGGGAGGGAAGGGTAAAGGGGGAGGGGAGGGGGAAGGGTAAAGGGGAGGGGGAGGGAAAAGAAGGGAAGAGGGAAGGGGAATCAGGAAGAGAAGGGGGATGGGAAGATAGAGGGGGAGGGAAGGGGAGGGGGAGTTACTTTTCTCTATCAGAAGAGAATAAAAAGCATCTCCAGTGAACAAAGACAATTAATACAAAATATTGTATTTCTACAATTTGCACTCAGGTTTGTCTGTGTATTTGTGAGTTTGTGGGAGGGGAGAAGGTTTGTCTCTCTTGCAACAAGAGACGGACCTACAGGTCTTAGGTATGTAATGAAGTGGTGTTGCCAAAACACCCCATAAACCTCATTTAAACCGAATTTACAACGATATACGCCATCGTCACTCTACGAAGTAGTTGCTATAACGAATTCCGAAGGTAAATACTTAGAAGAAAATATCGAATTAATGAAAAATTCGCATTTGAACTAATAAAGAAAAAGGATATACTATTATCATGCACCTTGCGCGTCATGTTGAGCTAGCAGCTACTGCACATGCGCAAATGAGGAAGAAAACTGGCATGTGTATGTGTTTAGGGTGAAAATCTTTGGACCTTCTGGTTTGGGTTCATTGCTTCATAGCTATGGAATATGCTTTGTAACGAAGCCAGAAATATTTAATTTAGCAATACAAACAAGCTGTGAGGTACATGTTTACCACTTACATTAATAATTATCATAAATTATGATCAAAATTCACGTAATTCTCATTAAAAAATTGATGTTATAGGGGATTTGGATTTATTGTTGTAGGTTAGCCAGATGTCTGACAGAGCATGGAATAAAAGGTGGAGCGTCAGGAGAAAAACGAGATTTAACCCAGTAACACTGAAAGAAATGGTGATGTAAAGACGAAAGTTTCATTTGTTTTGTCTGTGTTTGCATGTCTGTCACAGGGCAGGGGTTTGTTTTTGAGTTAAAAACCTTTCTGGAGTGACACAGAGTCCGTGTGCAATATTTTGTCTGGGTCTGTCAAGCAGTTTGGATTTCTATACTGGACAAACAAATATACAAACATTCACTTTTATCAACGAAAAAAATTCCCATTCGGGTAACATATAAGAAAATATATTATTTCCGAGGTAGAGCAAATTGGATATTAAAGGACATTTGTAGCTTGACAAAATTCATTCATAATATGGCTGCGTGTGACAAACGCACTACATGGTTAACATGGTAGATGTGGGTTGATATCGATTCTAATTACAAATACCTGAGTTTGACAGTGATTTGTAGGTGGGAGTTGGTATCAACTTATACCTCACTTGATGGCCGTGTGGTTTAATGGGCGTCATTGTAGTCTCGAGTTCTTGTCTTCCGTGGTTCGAGCCCACGAGACGACAAACTTACTATCAACTAAAAAAATTCCCCTTCGGGTAATATATATGAAAATATATTATTTCCAAGGTAGAGCAAGTTGGATTACATGTGTGTGTGTATATATATATATATATATATATATATATATATATATATATATATATATATATATATATATATATATATATATATATATATCATACATACATATACATATATATATATTACACAAACCCACACACACTCATTCTATCCAGCTTTAGCTTCATTATTTTTAGCTTTCTAGTGCTTTTCCCCGGCATTAGCCTCCCTCACATTTAAGTAGTTTTTTCTCGGCTTTAGAACAAATGCCGTTATATGTGTTTATTGAACAGATCATCTGCATGACGCCAGAGCGAGAGCAGAGAGCCATACCAGCAACTTCTTACCACTCTGACAATCTCTCCTTCGGATACACAATCTAAGACAGCTTGAGGCTTGCTTCGTTCTCATTACGGCCTTATCCCTAATCCCCTCCAATAGACACTTCTTATCTCACCTATGCCTCCCTTACAGATAATCCTTGGACGGGAAGAATTATTACAGATCCATCCCCCTTCCCCACCGTGAAAATAACCCAGTCCACCCCACAAGTCCTAAAGGATGGAACTTGCTCAAGCCTCCATGACATAAGGTGCACACACCAGGGTCAACTGCCACGTCTGTCCCTCCAAAAACCCCTCAGGGCCTAACATCCGTCCTCAGTGCCATGTTCCTCCCACGATGGGTTGGCCTTAGGTGACCAGCCAATGAACGCCCAGGTCATGCTTAGACCTGTGCTGCCCAGTAAGTACGAAGCACAGATGACCTGTTAGGTCCACCCTCAAGGCTGCTTACAAAGGCCTGTTCAAAAGAAGCATCCACTGAAACCACCAGTAGCTGCTGAGAGTCGGGCAAGAAAAACAAGTAAAAAATGCGCTGAAGTTTCTTCGGCGCAACTGAGCCTTCTGTACAGCGTATAATGCTGCAAGAAACTCTCAGCTAAGACCGGGAAGCTCTCAGTTGCTCCCCAGATGCGGTCAAGTGACGGTGCGTCGGCGACGCCTCCAGAATTGGACCCAGCGGTGCCAGACGCATGATCTATGGCTAACCTTAACCTTAAATAAAATAAAAACTACAGAGGCTAGAGAGCTGCAATTTGGTATTTGATGACTGAAGGGTGGATGATCAACATACCAATTTGCAGCCCTCTACCCTCAATAGCTTTTAAGAACTGAGGGCCAACAGAAAAAGTGCGGACGGACAGACAAACAGCCATCTCAATAGTTTTCTTTTACAGAAAACTAAAAATGAAAGGATCCCCCTCAGAATCATGGAGTCCTGGACACTGAATTGACTAGCAATTCCTGCAAAAAATTACAAAGTCCAAGTGTCGTCCTGTTTCCTCTGAAGATCAGCGCTCCTTCCTACCTGAGGCCGAACACTCACGTCGAAAGAACCCAACAGAGGAGAACCACAAATGTAAGTACCCGTCAGAACACAGGTGTAGGCTTGTGTCTGGGGATCTTGGTGGGGCCAAATAAGCTTAGTCTAACGGTGGTGGTGGTTGGCAGCAACATTTTCGAGTACCTGTTTTCTTTAAAGTTATTCTCAGTATTGTGTAAGATGTGAGTTGAGTGACTGTCAAGTGATCATTGAGTAATTCCTTCCATCTCATAACTAATTCCATTCAGTGATTATCAAATTTAGTTAAGTGGAGATGACGAGTTGTCAAATTTTGTGATTAAATAAATCAAGTCCTTGGTGGTCCTCCACTGAAGGTCAGCAATAAAGTTAAGGTAAACTTTCATGTCCAAATTGTCTCAAATTTATACCAAAGGAATCACGAGCTAAAAGGTATGATGCCTTAGTACCTAAATGTTAGACACATGTAAAAAGGAAGGAGAGAGTGCAATATTTGCCATGGGAGTATAAAGAAACCCATTCGATGCAGTCGATAGTAGTCACCAGGTGCACGGTGAGCTGGTGCACTGATTGAATCCACAAATATTCTCTCCTCTTCCTTGAGTCTCATCTCCATCGTCCTTAAAAATAAATTAAATAAAAAATCATATGTATGTGAAATGATCTCTCTCTCTCTCTCTCTCTCTCTCTCTCTCTCTCTCTCTCTCTCTCTCTCTCTCTCTCTCTCTCTCTCTCTCTCACACACACATAAAACAAAACCTGCCAAGGATCACTGGAATTCCATCCAGACGGAAAGTGAGGAGAGCGAGACGTGGGTGAAGAATGGGAGAGGAATAAGAAAAAGGGAAAGAAAACTAGGAGAGAGAGAGAATGAGAGAGAAGAGTAAGAAAAAATGCCGTGGGAGAAGAATGAATGATGAAAGTGAAGGAAGATCAGAGGAAATTGAAGAAGTGAAAGTGACAGCAATAAACATCGAGATATGGTGTTGAGATGAATGCATGACTCATTTGATCTTTGTCTATATTTTTATACTGTATTTTATTTTAACTTAGAATATAATAAGTCATTCACTTGCCGGAACATCCCCCATTATTTCCACGTGACCGAACAACTGCAAAACTGATACATCCTTTCACTTACGTAAAAGTGTAAATACATATTCTTAAGTGAAAGGACGTATCAGTTTTGCAGTTGTGCGAAAATAAAAATATAGTATGAAAATATAGAAAAATGAGTCATGCATTCATCTCAAGACCATATCTTGATGTTTCTTGCTATCACTTTCACTTCTTCAGTTTCCTCTGATCTTCCTTCTCTTTCATCATTCATTCTTACTCTTCTCTCTCATTCTATCTCTCCTAGTTTTCTTTCCCCTTCTCTTATTCCTCTCCCATTCTTCACCCACGTCTCGCTCTTCTCACTTTCCGTCTAGATGGAATTCCAATAATCCCTGGCCGGTTTATTCACCCCCAAAATTCCTTGCCTTCAAAAATAGGTGCAACTTTAATTTCTTTCTCGGGAGAAATTGTTTCGTGTCCTTATTTGAATTTCATAAGCAATCGGAGAAGCATCAGACCCTCTCGTTTTCTCCTCCACCACTTCACACACACACACACTCACTCTCCCTCTCTCTTTCTATAGAGAGAGAGAGAGAGAGAGAGAGAGAGAGAGAGAGAGAGAGAGAGAGAGAGAGAGAGAGAGAGAGAGAGAGGTAATTTACGAGAATTCGGTTTGAAGACCCTTTTTATTTGCAATACAATTTAGATTTAACTTTGAAAGTCTAAGGCCGCGGACCTTGGACTTTCCAAATTTTAAATTTGGAAGATTCACCCCCTCTCTCTCTCTCTCTCTCCACATGCAAAAGAACGGGGTTTTTTATCCCCAAAAATTCTAAGAATGAAGCCATATTTTTTTTTTTTTTGACAGAAGGGGAAAAATTTAGGCTTTATTCCTGGAGCTGCTTTTAATTTTCTGTAAAAGAAAATTATTGAGAGGCTTTGTCTGTCCGTCCGCACTTTTTCTGTCCGCCCTCAGATCTTAGAAACTAATGAGGCTAGAGGGCTGCAAATTGGTATGTTGATCATCCACCCTCCAATCATCAAACATACCAAATTGCAGCTCTCTAACCTCAGTAGTTTTTATTTTATTTACGGTGACAATTAGTCATGATCGTGCATCTGGCACCGTTATAGCTGCCAGCAACACAGGGCACCATCAGACTGTGGCTGAAAGTTTCATGGGTCGCGGCTGAGAGTTTCGGGCCGTGGCTGGAAGTTTCATATAGCATTATACGCCGTGCAGAAAACTCGACTGCGCCGAAGAAACTTCGGCGCATTTTTTACTTGTTTTTATAACAGCCAGTAAAAAAATTCACGCTATTTTTATCGTATCGTGTTTTTATAGGATACAAAAATCGTATCATCTAACAATAAACGAACTCCTTGAAATTTACATCAAGCGACTATTTTCATCATTGTATTCAATATTTAAGTTGAGAGCCTCAGGGGTGTTGTTGCCACAAATAACGTGACAAGGTTGCTGTTGTTGTTGGTGGATACCCAAATTTCTTCCTCCTAAACATAGCTTTAAACGACACCTTTTACAACAATCAGCAAGGAACCCCTTGAACTCACAAATCGTTCAATGACGCCTCAAACACGAATTTATGATAATCTTCTTTTTTTTTTAACTCTTCGCCCACTCCCCTTGTACCTTGACGTAATTTATTTGATTTGATTTATGAATAAGTGGTCTCATGACCTGGCACTGGAACCACTAAGGTATTCATTACAACCTGAAGCGACAGACCCATCTACTCAATATTATCTTAAAAAATAAACTTTGTGTTCATTAGACAGTTGAAATTAGAATATAAAATTTAGTCCAAAGACAAGGCGCTGGGACCTATGAGGTCATTCAGCGATGGAAATATTGCTGAAACAGTTGTTGTAGGAGAGGGTGGCAAGTAAGATGGAAAAAAGAAAATATGAACGAAGGTGCAGTAAAAGGAATGAAAGGGATTGCAGCTAAGGACCGAAGGGATGCTGCACTAACCACCCCCGCAACCCCACATGGTCATTTGATAATAGTCAAGACCTAATGGTAGGACGATACTAAATTTGAACCTCAGCAAGGTAAGATTATAGTGACCATGCTCAAATGCTCAGCCTCAGTCCATTTTAGTCTCAGTACGACCAGTGTCATGACTCAGAAGCACACTTTTTTTTATCACTTACTTTGAATATTTATTATTTTTGTAGCTGAAGTATTATCAATCCGTCTTATTTATTGTCTCCAATTATACCTTCTTCATCTTCATCTTCATGTTGTTCAAATACGTGCATTCTATTATATTCTTTTTGAATGACTATAACTTTCTGTAAGGGTAAAGATTCCCAGGGAAGCTCCTTTCCCTTGGTCATCCTTTAATATAGGAGATTTATCTTTTCTTCGTGCATCCCAACAATACGCGGAATTCCTAAACTCTATCTATTATCCATCCACGAATGGACGAAGGAACTTTAACAAAGAACAGGTTAGGCGGACCAGCAAAGAGAGGGGGCTACGTCATATCGAAATATCCAGTGAAGCAACTTCATTTTACGTAATTAAAATAGAATATATAGAATTCTGGCCCAAGGCCAAGCGCTGGGACCTACGAGGTCATTCAGCGCCGAAAGGGAAACGATAGTCGAAAGGTCTGAAAGGTGTAAAAGGAGGAAAACCTTGCAGTTGCACTTTGAAACAATTGTTAGGAGAGGGTGGAAAGTAAGATGGAAGAGAATATGAACAGCGGTACAGTAAAAGGAATGAAAGGGGTTGCAGCTAGGGGGCGAAGGGACGCTGCAAAGAACCTTACGTAATGCCTTAAGTGTATCGCATGAGGTGCACTGACGGTACTAACCCCCTATGAGGTACGTAGTTAAAAGGAAAAATTTCCAACACATTTCCCTTCCTGTGAAGCAAAATTCTACCTTCTCTAAAGCTATATATATATATATATATATATATATATATATATATATATATATATATATATATGTATCCCGTTGTTATAACAATTGGTTCTTAGCCACGTAAAAATAAATCTAATACCCTTAGAGAGCTGTTAATCAGCTCAGTGGTCTGGTTATTCACCTCTCAGCTGAGTGAATGTAATATATATATATATATATATATATATATATATATATATATATATATATATATATATATATATATATATATATATATATATTACATTCACTCAGCTGAGAGGATCTAAAATTCCCTGGGACCCACAGCCGCGTATATCTTAGTTTAACCAGACCACTGAGCTGATTAACAGCTCTCCTAGGGCTGGCCCGAAGGATTAGATTTATTTTTACGTGGCTAAGAACCAATTGGTTACCTAGCAACGGGACCTACAGCTTATTGTGGAATCCGAACCACATCATAGCGAGAAATGAATTTCTATCACCAGAAACAAATTCCTCTTGTTCTTCACTGGCCGAACTCGGGACCAACAAAGTGGTAGCTGAGAACGGAACCCGCTCACCCAGCGAGGAACTTCGATACACGTAAGTGGACCATCCACAGGCTATGTGAATTAAACAAAAATTGATATTAACGTTGTTTTATTGTCTCCTCGTTCAATCTAAAGACACTTCCCCCATCAACGTTACTTTTTCTTCTGAATTCTCTGTCCTACACATCACTACACTGTACTACTGGTCTTGCAATGTTGGTGCGTATTTTCAATTTGTTGGCTATAATATTCTCTTCATGATCGAAAGGAAACAAAAAGGACCGCTCTTTTCTAGCTCTCTCTTGGTCATCAACGCACTACCTGAATATCTGAATTAATGTTTGTACATTCTTTCAGAAAATTCTTCGTATAATCAGCTGCGAAGATTGACTATTCCTTTAGAGGCTTGGTATTATTGCGAATCCCCCCCCCCCCTTTTTTTTTAGCTCAACACTACTGATGCTTTTTCTTGAAACCATCCTAGCCAGGCTTATATGTTTTGGTGGAACCATAAATTTCAACATATTCTTTGAGCATGGTCTATGGATACTGTTTGCAGTCTACAAAGATCTGGTATATTTCCCTGTCATTCTGCGAGTGTTTTGCATTAGTTGCATGGCCGTAAATACCTGCCTTAAGACTGATCTTCCCTTCCTGTGACCACTCTGATAGTCTCCTACCTGTACTTCAGTGTTTGGTTGTAGCTAGCCTTCGATGAATTTTGTTATGCTGACGTTAGAAGAAAGTTACCCTCAAATGCAGAGAGTCTTGGTTGCAGAATTTAAAAACATTCAAGCATCAGCACCATCGTTTTTACGACAGATTTTCACTTTACAGGAGAAGACGTGCGATGATTTCTCTTGACATACTTACGATTCACTAAAAGCTTCGAATCAGAAATGGGAAATACATTTCACTTCCTTCCTCAAGTGAAACTCGAATACAGCGCTAGAAACTTTAGGTCAAGGGTTTTCAACCGAGTTACAAGCGAGGATAAGGATTATTGCAGCTCACACGCACATGTAAGAGCCAAATTCATATACACTTTTAACAGTAGCGAAATAAACCTATCCCAACCAATGTTAAGCTATTTTTCATCTATTTTGTAAAAGGCTGAACAAATCGCATCATCTTTTCGTATTCACTAGAACAATATATCAACATCATTAACAGACAATGACCCCTTTTGGGGATAACCTTTCACCTGAAAGCGCTGAAAACGACGTTACAAATTAATAAGGAACTCTGACTTTAAACAAAAAACCATGAAGATATTAACAAAGTGTAAGTGTCACTGTTATGTGGCTGTTATATTTAATGACGCTCGTGAATGCGACAACAGATTCTTGTTGAAGAATGCGTAGTCTTCACACAAACAAGAATACTAAATTATCAAACAGATCACCTTCTTCAAAACGTATATCCTTCTCTGATCGAGAAGGAAAAAGAAAATACTAATGTGAGACATAACACCACAGCACCCTCTACTCATGATAAGTCCAACGGGATGTGACCACAACCACCAAAGATGCCTCCAATGAACTCGTTTGAAACGCCACCTGGAGCACAGCTTCCCCTACGGCGTCATCCAGTGTCTTCCGGATATATTCACTAAGCTGGTCCGCTGGTGTTGTGGTTAGTGCCGTGGCATGCCACTCAGACGTCGCGGGTTCGCGTTTCCCCAGAGGCGATGAAAATTCACTGGCTCTGTATCATGATTCCTTACTGCTGCAGTATGGGGTCTCCGGTGGGAGGTTGAAACAAACATTCTTTGGAAGCTTGAATTTCAAGTCAATGGCCCTGTGTGCGTGTTCCATGTGAATAGGTTTCATCTACTGAAATAATAGTAATCAAAATTTCACTAGGACGAAAAGGAAAAAATAGGAAAGTATATGAATAACCTTGTTTCTTTCTCCCAAAACTATTTCGAAACCAAATCGAAAACTACTGAAAATATAGAGTACGCAATATAAAACGCAAAATGTTACTTGTTATAATATTGACGGAAGATAATTTATTTCTTAATTCACGGTGGAAACACAAGAAAATAACTGTTTCAAAGACAGTACCATGACTGATCATATGCTGTAAGCGACATATTTGGCATATATCATGATAGCGATTATGAAATCGAAAAACTTAAAACGCCTACAACTGTTCACCACCTAAAGCGTAGGTACACGCACGAACATACTAAAATGTACATTAATGGAGCCAACATGAAAAAAAGTTAAAAAAGAAAAAATGTTCTTTTGAGCGTATGACACCAAGAATTTTCAGTGTTTCGCCAACACTAAAATGAGGTGTAAACTCAGAAAACATTTAAAGAGGAATTAAAATTTATCAATTCAAAACCAGTCATGACCTGGAATAGCAATTTATTAAAGAACACAATAAATTGTACTTCATACATACCTGGAGACCGCCTGATATGCCATATGAAGGCCGGAAGGAGGCCCTCGTTAAATAAATAAGGATAGTCTGCAAAACAAACGCAATACGTATGAAAGTATTTTAAAATTTCCCATGATAACCAACCATCATCATGGACTCCCATGATGCAAGCGTCCCGAATGAAAAGAAAGAGATGAATGACTAGGTTTCACAGAATACAAAATCCCACCGAGGGAAAAGACAAAGGATCCAGGATCCACACAGCAAACTAGACAAAAGTAGTATCGAGTGACGAGGCCTGGCAAGTGTGACTCAAAAGACCGATTTTTGCAATGTCACATAATAGTCAATGAACCAAGAATAAAAAATGACAGATGGTAGTCATCGATATCCGGCACAGAGAAAACCTCGACAACTGAACAGTAGACATGAATAATGATTACACCTGAACGGTTTAAAAAGACTCGTGAAGTCTTTACTGTTACATAACCTTCTCCATGATTTTGCAGACGGAATATTACAGCCAATTCAGGCATGCGTTTGTTTTCTTTAGTTGTTCACTCACGTTCATTCACTGTTGTTCCCACTCATATATTATCATACACTATTAGAAGTTTTTTATTTGAAACTCGACTGAGTGGACGTTACCTTAATAAAAAAAAACTTTTGGGTTGTCCTTCGCTACGTGAACATGGATTATAGAAATAGCGTAGACACGCCAAGCTATTAGTTCCAAACATCCTTCTGAACCATTACCATTCACACCAGACTACTAAGGTTTATTGCAAGTTTCAAGAATGGCGTATTTTGTATATGAAATACCTTGCTCGGAAATATCACGGAGAAAGTCTGCCTTGACGCCCCATAAAAAAATGACAGGTTCTATGACAGATCAGCAGACGGACAAAGAAGAGGCGGTTCATGGTGAGTCGAGTATGCAGCACTCCAGAGTAAAACATTGGGAAGAAAATCTCCTGTGATATGTAGAAACAAACACGTAACATGACGGCACATCAATATATGCATAATTGAAAGTATAATAATGATAATAAAATTACAGTCATAACAAATATAATATCCACACAATTATTATCGGTATTAACATGAACATGACTTGGATAGTGAAAGTATAAAAAAACACTCTCATAAAAAGAAAAAAAATGCTGTTAAGGCAAGCAATGGCATAACACAAGACAAAATACACTTGCTAACAGACGAAAAATGAGGTAACATTGCTTCGAAGGAAATTGCACAATAGACTCATTTGCATGTTAGCCCGTCGTCACAACGTAAGAGATTCCGCTATACAAGCATATTGTTTAAAAATGACAAAGCTATGTTATTCAAAAACAAAACTCAAACGTACTGACGCTTAAACAGACTGGATAGAGATCTGATACCGAATATACTGTAGGTAGCAAAATAAAAAGGCGTTTAGACAGAGGGGTCAACAGGTTAAATTGAGAGAGAGAGAGAGAGAGAGAGAGAGAGAGAGAGAGAGAGAGAGAGAGAGAGAGAGAGAGAGAATTAATTATAGAAAATATCGATTACCTTGAAAAAAGAGTGTCTTTTCCATTGTAAGAGCTGCATCTTCAGAGCCGAAAGGCAGTGACGCAGTGTGGTACGCTTTTTCTTCGCTAGCGCAAAAGTTATGAAAAAATAATATAACAATTAAATTTACAAAAGAAAAAAAAATCTGTTGAAAGTTTGTCTTACAACGGTAGAATATCTAAGTCCTGAAAATGGAATAACAAGACTGGGTTATCCAGTCCCACTTGGAGTGAAGAAAACACTTCCTCCCTCCAGCAGCAAGATAATCCAAGACCGCTAAAGACTGTCCACTGTTGCTCCAATTAGAACTTCTAGTATTTGGGATTTTCATGCATAATGGGTCGACATCTACCTATTTTCCTTTGAGGAAGAGGGAGAGGTTCCCCTCAAATTTAACCTCGATCTGTCCTTCAGCAGAATCTTTGCAAGGAAGTTTATATGCCCATGTTCAAAAACAATAAAAAAAGTTTAACGGCAAAGTTGCCATAACATCAAAGAGTGTAGCTCTTGGAAGGTTTTCCGTTTTATGTTATGCGTTATACAATCAGGCGTCAATAAAGACCCGACGATACTGTAATACATGACTTCATACCACGTGGGAAGCATATCTACGTTTGCCCTCATATCAGTCCATCCTTCTCAATAGTTAAAATTTAGCGTTATATAAACCATTAAAAAATATCGACAAAAAAAAGTTACAACAACGTATAGCAGTTGTATAAAAAACCTATACAAACTGCTATGTTCAATAAGGTGGACATACTCCTATAACAAACTTGTTCCCCAACAGGGGAATCCCATCATCACACCACTACCATTACTACCAGAAGTCAGAATTTGTCCCAAACAACTGCAGCTGCACAGGAGCAAAGGCGTGAGGCTAGCTCGTTAAAACTTAAGTGACCCATTAAACATAATACAACGAGATATTTGGGAAATAATCGACTTTAATTGTTTCCTATACGGCGGGCACGACAGACAAGAAGGATTCTCTCCCTTCCACGTAATATAAACATTATGACCTGGCAACAAACACAGCTGTGTCCTCCAAATAAAAAATAAAGTCGGTGTTTCACGACAAAATATTTACTCTCTTCTTTTTAGCCCAGTGAAAAATTACATAATCTTTATGCCAAGTCGTCTTGCAGCTGAGAGAATTTCAATATTTCCCAGTCAAGCTCGAATGAATTCCCTTGCAACTTGTAACTTAGTTGGATTATATTTCAATAGATTTCAAAATTCGGCTGGAATAAATGACAAAAGGCTTAATTTTCAAGAAGCATAAATCAGGCCTCAAAACCCGACTTGAAATTAATTGTCCCAATATACTTCTTACGCTACATTTTCAGCCTTTTGAAAGTATGCAAGTACGAATTTTATAACGCTTTGAATCTTCTTAAATGATAGATCCATAAATCAAGCAATGCTCTCTAAAAGCACAATTACAGCAGATATAAAATCGAAGTTGAATCTGTTAATACCGTCTCTATGTCCAGTATATGAGGCTCAACCTCCTAAAACCACAAAGGTCAACTCTGCTTCTCCTGCGGCTAATGGGAGGTTTCAAGATGCGAACAACCAGGCTAGAAAAAATTCGATACAACCCAAAGACACTAGTTAGAAAGTAACTCATCCAGGTACCCATCTGAAAATTAACAAATAAAAAAAAAATAAAATGTTTATAAATTCACATAATAAACACGCAAGGAGACATCCACACCGAACTAAAAGACAGATTACCTTAACTCTCCAAAGGGCATATACTGTGCAGAACACAATACTAGACCTTCACCAACTCTGATTACTTTTACCAGAGCGTGAGAAACCCGGCAAGATGACAAGGCTGTGAAAGAACGTCGTATTTTAAGCTAAAATATTGCTACCCTGTAGTGTAAAACAACCACTTTCAAAACATTGGTAAGACCATTAAGGAAGGAAATTAACGATGGCGAGTGAAGAATATCAAACGATTACACGAGAGAGAGAGAGAGAGAGAGAGAGAGAGAGAGAGAGAGAGAGAGAGAGAGAGAGAGAGAGAGAGAGAGAGAGAGAGAGAGAGGAAAAAACTATGTATAATCACGGCATAATCAGCGATATCTGACGCAGTGTCCGACATAAAAGGCAGCTCCGTTTGTAATGCTAATACCAAAGATGAGTTGCTCGGGTCGAGGGTGAGGTCTGGCTTTTTTAACACGCTTTCTTACCCAATGCACCAATTCCCTGAAAATCTACGAAAAGAGAAGACGATCCATAAATGACATCTTTATTCATTGTTTTTAATAACAATGATGTCTTTTCCTTTTACTCTTCTCATGCGTAAGGTCAAATTACATCAATTTAAAATATTCTTTTTTGTAACACAGGAACGTGGACGACCAATTCTAGCTCTCGATATATATATATATATATATATATATATATATATATATATATATATATATATATATATATATATATATATATATATATATATATATATATATATATATACTTCCGCGAGCGAGAAGCGGTCATCCAAGCAGGCTATATGGAAAGCACGACTGCTCCCAAAAGCCGACACTCGTGGCCTCTAGAGGTCATAAAGCTTTTCCACTCACGGTCGCTCGACTTCGTGCCAAAATGACGCGGCTCTTTCTTGACCAATGACGTGGTTAGAAACAGCAAATGCTGCGTAGCAATAACAGTCATGGCCAATGATTGAACTCCCAATAAAATCAACATCGTGGTTTGTTGACGTTACAGTGAATGCAGTCGTGTGGCAATGTTTTATATTTCGGTTGCATAAGACGGGATAGAGGGACTAGGATGGGGAGCAAAGTGCCCTGATGACCCTAAGTCTAGTCGTTAAATAAGTTTGAGGGAAAGAGTTCATCACAAACTTGCCACGCTGTACGGTGCTGTAACAATCATAATAGTTATCAAATTGTTGCTGCTGTTATCATTATTGTTCCTGTTGACACTGCAAAATGTCACCATCAATCACTTTCCCTACTAGATTAAAAAAAAAAAAAAAAAAAAAAAAAAAAAAAGATGGTAAAACCCCGACAGAATGTAGGTCAAATAATCACGCACAATCTTCATGCATTAGAAAAAAATATTTGCATTCTTAAGAATATCTAACAAATGATGATCAGTTTTTAATGAGAGAAAAACAACCTTTTTACGTTTCATTTTCAGTGGGGCAACACGTACTTCCTAGATCTCCGTTAATTGATCCAGGGTAATTATGGGTACTCTGCAGTTACTCATTTGCTACTGTAGTCAGACATAGATAATCGTCCACATGAAATGCGATTACTTTTCTGAGAGAGAGAGAGAGAGAGAGAGAGAGAGAGAGAGAGAGAGAGAGAGAGAGAGAGAGAGAGAGAGAGAGAGGTCGTTGACAAAACAGATACCGTCGAGAGACGCGCACGACAAGGGAGTTACTGGACTCCTCAAGTAATGGAGAACCTGCCTCTTGCAAGGCGACGGTTGACTGATTGCACGAATGCAGGAGGAGGTTGAGAAATTCACATGCATATTTTACACTTACAACGATCCGCTATTTTCATCATTCCATCCACCACTGACCTCATCAGTCTCTCAAATTCATCTGTGGCAATCAAAGACTCTTTGCCGAAGGGAAGACAGCCACCGATAATAGTTTTCTTACGTTCATTTACTTGCTGACAATTTACGTCTTCATTAATTATCTGCATTTGATATTTTCACCTATTTCTGAAACGTTTCCTTTCTCTCTGGCTTTTTCTTTCCTGTAAAACCTGAGAGGAAACTTAGTTTTCATCCAGAAGACAAAACAACATTGAAAATACAACTCTATATAACAACGACGGGTGTTCCTACTCTTCAGACAGATAATACATTAAAGAGATCAAGGAAAACTACATAGAATTTTCTGCAAAGCTCACGGGCAAAGAGATGACCACCAATAAAACAATTCGTTAAATCACCAAATGACCAACGGGGATCACATACAAATTACTGGGCAGAGGACTTCAATGAACAACCATGAAGTACACCCAAGGTCAAGAGTAACAATAGAAGCTCAAGCCATACGATAATCGTTTGGGATCACGCAAGGAATCTCCTCAACATAAAAATTTCCTAGAATTACTGGTCTCGAAACGGCATGTCGAGTATTTTCCAATCTTTTGCTATAAGGTGCCTCTCTAAAGTTTTTTTTTTTTTACTTCACGTGTAGGCGCATGCAAGCGCTAGAGTGAATTCGACGTTTTTTCTTTTCAAAATTTGAAAACATTACCGACTTTTTATTATTAGCTTCATCATAACGTTAAATTATATTTCATCACAAAATCTCTCCAAACGGAGGATAAAGGATATAAACTAAGAAAAATAAAAATAAAAAAAGGCAAACGAATAAATATTTGGATACATGCTGAAGGAATTAAGCCTTATTATTATCATTATTAGTATCAGTATTATTATTATTTATGGAAATAAAGAGGTAAAATCAACTATATATGGGAAATAACACAGCAAAAGAAACCGGATAAAAGCGATAAATTTTCTGAAAACATTTACCTTCAATTTGATCTTTTAAAAAAACAACGATTCCGATCACTGCACAATCAGGTTACAACTGAAACCACACTTCAAAAAAGAGCATGTTATCAAATCTTACGAAAGAAAAGGTAAGACTTGGAATTAATAACATATCTAGGGTTAAGTGGAGAGGATCAGTTTAAGATTATCAGACTTATGAAAAATTTTGTAAACCATGAACAAGTAGCTAATAGTAAGACAGTGCTAGGCTTCAAGATCTACAATAAAAAAAAATATGTCCAAAAATTAATCGTTCCAAATAAACCGCAAAGATCTACCCTCTCTGCCCGGGCATGAATCATGGTATGACAAGGGAAATATCTAAAGATGTTGGTGATATGAGAATAATGCCGTAAGAAGAATGTTAAGAGTCGGATGGAGGGGCAGAGTACAAATGATACCATCAGGGATATTAATGAAATTCGATAAGTAGATGAGATAATAATGAAAAGGAGAAGGGGATGGCTTGGACATGTCCTCCGCCCTACCCCACAAAGAACAGTCAGTAATTTTGTCAACTGGCTCCTATGGACACCATAAGAATTGGGAGGCCCAAACCTTCTCGGAGGGAGAACTTGATATGGTGGACACCTGGGGCGGAATTTCACAGATGCCCTCGGGTCGAACGGCGTTGGAGGCATCAGTGATGGCTGAGGATAACTCAAGATTCAGGAGGTCCATGAAAATGCAGCCTCGGATTGTAATAGTAGATAATTAAAAAATGGATCAAAAACATCACTTGGGATTGTGGCATTCCTCCCTAGTATAAATTTAAATGGTCTCAGAATATCAAAGCACAAAAGAAAACAAGTAAAAAGTACGCCGAAGTTTCTTCGGTACAATCGAGTTTTCTGTAGGCTACAGCGTATAATCAAGGCCGCCGAAAATGGATCTATCTTTCGGTGGTCTCGGTAAAATGCTGTATGAGCCGCGCCCCTGAAACTTTCAGCCACGGCCCGGTGGTGGCCCGTCCTATAGCGTTACCAGACGCACGATCATGGCTGACTTAAAACCTTAAATAAAATAAAAACTACTCAGGCTAGAGGGCTGCAATTTGGTATGTTTGATGATTGGAGGGTGGATGATCAGCATACCAATTTGCAACACTCTAGCCTCAATAGTTTTTAAGATCTGAGGAAGGATAGAAAAAGTGCGGACGGACAGACAAATAGCCATCTCAATAGTTTTCTTTTACAGAAAACTAAAAAGAACAGCAAAAGTATACGTGCCAGACGGGGGTTAACTGTGCAGTGAGTGAAGAGGGTTCGAAACACTAATGATGAGTCCCCCTGTATAGGTGCATGAACCATCTCATGTTGTAAACGTTTTCCTAGCACATTATGTTCATCCAAGATTCAGCAGTTATAGTATGAATGTGGTAGAGATCGCTGATTTGTTTGTTCTTGTGAGGCATCCCATGTTAGGGAAAAGGCTAACTGCTGCCAAAAAAATTTATATATATATACATATATATATGTGTGTGTATGTGTACCTGGAAGAACTTTGAAGAACTCATAAAAATGTTCCTTCATCTCCTCTGAATTGTTTTGTCGTGTAAAGTATGTTTACTGTCATTGAAAATACGTTTCTTTCCTTTGAATAATAATTCTGTCTTGAACTCATTACTTTAATAAACATATATACATGTATACATATACCCTGGCACTTATCTGATTAAAATGGAGAGAGAGAGAGAGAGAGAGAGAGAGAGAGAGAGAGAGAGAGAGAGAGAGAGAGAGAGAGAGAGAGAGAGAGAGAGAGAGAGACAAAATGATGACTTGCAGTGGCAAACATTCTCAGGTTTTTTTCTAGTATGACCTGGTGTTTAACCCCATTCATAAAGGTAATTTATATATGACACAGTGAGAGAGAGAGAGAGAGAGAGAGAGAGAGAGAGAGAGAGAGAGAGAGAGAGAGAGAGAGAGAGAGAGAGAGATTGCAAGCATGAATTTACTTGCAATAGTTAAAAACCTCATAGATAAATTCCGCTCCAGACTGAGTGATGCCTTGAGAGAGAGAGAGAGAGAGAGAGAGAAAGAGAGAGGGAGCATTTGATAGAGGTAGTATGATGAAGTTGGTGTGCGTGGTGGTGGTATTGCCTAACTACGAGATAATTAATTTCAGACATCATGTAAATCGACTTTATATGGAATACGTCATTATAACATCACAAAGCAGTCGCTACAGCGAATTCCAGAGGTAAAAACGAAGCAGAAACGAACGAATTAATGAGGAAATTCGCATTTGAACGAATAAAAAAAAATGAAATATCGTACATTCTAACGTCGGTCTTAGCCAGCAGCTATTTAAGATACAGTGTCTGTTGGCTATAAAAATATTAAATTATTATCACAGCTATAATATAAATATTAAATTATTATCACAACTGTAAACTTTAGACAACGTAAAAAGAGCTGCAACTGCTTTCGGTTTCCATTATGTGTTAACGAACGCGTTTCAGTTTCCTTTGACGTTTCCGAAGGAAAGTGTAGGCCGAAGTCTGAATGGTCTAATATAGAAACTGTCGATAAATGGTGAGTTTTTAGTAGGTTAAGTACTGATATGATGATGGCAATACCCCAAGGTACTTGAGAATTTGTATTTTATTGGCAAGGTATAATTAAGATACGTTTGGCTTAAGATGAACAATGAAAAAATGTGGTATTTTGTCCTGGGTAATTTTTTAATGAGGGGGGGGTAATTTTATCACAGAAGCATTTAGTCTGCTAATACGCATACGCGGATGGTGATGGATTTGTTTTGTCTCGTCGATGACTTATTTCTTGAACTCCAAATTTGTGCCCATAACCACGATGATTTTTTTTTTTTTGTGGGTTAAGTAGTTAAATATGACGATGGTAATACCACAGGCTACTCAAGAATTTGTATTTTATCGGCAAGGTATGATTAAGGTACGTTTGACTTAAAATGGACACTGGAAAAAAGGTGGTAATTTCGTTGCAAGTAATTTTTTAATGAGGGGGTATGTCTATCACAGAAACATTTGGTCTGTTACTTTTTTCAATAACGAGGATTGTAAACCACATTTAAACCAATACAGGTTTTCAATGTTGATTTTATTGAGGTAATAAACAATTGTATTATAATTCTTATAAAATATGTTCAAATTTCACATAGATTCTGGTAAAAAATTGATGTTATAGGGGATTTGGATTTATTGTATAGTTTAATCATAAGTGTGGCAGCGCCGGGAGTGTCAGGTGAAAAAGAAATTAAACCCAGACAACTGAAGGAAAAGGAGACGTAAAAACGAAAATTTCATTTGTTTTGTCAGTTTGTATTTCTGTCACGGGGTAGGGGTTTGAATTTGAGTTATAAACCTTTCTGGGGTGACATAAAGGATGTGTCCAAAATTTTGTCTGGGTCTGTCAACCGATTCTAATTTCTGTAGTGGACAAACAAATATACAAAAATTCACTTTTATATATACATATATATATATATATATATATATATATATATATATACACACACACACACACAAATATCAGAACGAAACACAAAGATGACGCTTTACCTATTACGTTATGGCCACAGATATCCCATCAAAAAACCCGTAAAAAGTTGCAACGTCCACAGAAAGTGTAAGCAATAAAGATTCTTACAAGGGTAACCACCGCTTCTTATCCCGGTCAACATCGTCCGTTTTATTGTCATCAACACTTCCCCTTCCTGTCCACGAGCCAAGCCTTGTTTTTTTTTTTATTTACTCATTTTTATTTGTCTTCTTACTCCCAAATTCCTAAATTTTCTTCTTATTTTTTTACTCTAACTGCAGCTGAAATTTCAGCTTCAATACCACAGTAGTAATTCTAGCCTTCTGCTTTTAATGACACTTTTTAATACTATTTTTAACCAGAATTGTTTACTCTCTCAGTAACATTCAGAAGAAGCCCCAATTTTTGTATCTGTTTTTCACCTCGGAAAACCGCGTTTTTCCTTTCTGTAAAAACTACGATACTGTTTTTTCCCCTCGCGTGTTTGCTTAACAGTCCTTAAACCTTTTTTTACGCCCTTGACCACGGGTCCATAAAACCCGAACGGAGAGAAAAGACGAACAACCTGAATAAGAGGGAACAGGTGCAGCTGGAGGAAACAACATAACTTGCGCAACAACATTGCGTGAGAGATTCCCAAGGCAAGGAGGACACACCGAGGGATACATAAATGATTTCTTCCTCCTCCTCCTCCTCATTCTTGCTATTTTCCAACTTCCTCCCCCTGGTTTTCAAATCGGAAGTTCTACTGTTACCTGAGCATCAGAATGTTAATTTCACTTCCGCTGGTTTCTTCTCGAACCGAAGGTACACTGAAATCCCCTGTTACTATTCTCCTGCATCTGCTTTGTCACACTGATAGTAAAGCGCCCTTTCGCGGGTTTGCACACATACATACACACACAATAATATATATATATATATATATATATATATATATATATATATATATATATATATATATATATATATATATATCATCATAAGCCCTTTTCAAAGTAGCTTCAAGGCGCTCCCCTAGATTTTTCATCTTTCCTGCCTGCGACCCATCACAATCGACTAACCACCAGGTATTATTTTATTCCTTGGGTAAACAGAGGGACAATGGGAATTTAACAAAACGTGCCTAACGCACTCTACCGCACTTGAAAATCATAATATATATATATATATATATATATATATATATATATATATATATATATATATATATATATATATATATATATATATATATATAAATACTTACACGCACTGTTAGAAGCGCACCAAGAAGTGTGAGCAACTGAAGCGTGCCGTGGCGTAACCCAGTACCGAGAGAGAGAGAGAGAGAGAGAGAGAGAGAGAGAGAGAGAGAGAGAATCTCGCACCTCAGCAGCGATCGCAGGTCGTCGTGGTCGTTGTCGCCATCGTCATCGTCGCATTCAGCGGATGTTGTTCCTCTGTCAGTGGGAGTTTCATAATGGGTGGTTCCGACCAGCGGCCGGAAACGCAGCATTACCTACCTGGCGGTACCTGTACGTTTGTCTGTCTCTGTCCGTCTCATAACGACAATGCTGATCAGCGCACTTCTCAGGGTCATAAAAAGTTCTCTTTTTTCCATGTCTACAAATTATAAAACATTAAATATAAGGTTTATATTGCACACACTTACACACAAACTAAGTATGAGGTTATACTGCATATTCACATACACACACACAAACTAAGTATGAGGTTATACTGCTCACACACACACACACACACACACACACACACACACACACACACTCACATGTATGTATACCCAGACCAAACCTGAAAAATGAGAGATATTTAATACAATATTTTTCTTTAAATCCATAACATGAAATAATAGGCCGATAATAATATACATAAGGTGAGGCATACTGAATGAATTCTGGAAACAGACCCAAGGCGGTAGCGTTTCACATCCGTGAGGCCGACAAAAAATGATAATAAGGAGTTAGATAATAAAACGGAAGAAAGTAAACATTCAAAGCTGATGCTCAGAGGTCTGACCAGAGTAAAAGATGAAAAAAATAACAATCAAACGAGCCTAAATCCGACTCCGAAACAAGGCTCTTCGTGACCCCTTCTTGCAAATGATAATTACTCTACAAGTCCCAAATTACGTATGAAAACTATAACTAACGCTTCTCTTACATTTATTTGACGATGAAAGATCCAGCAAATCAAGAGATGAAGAAATGAACAAGGTCAAGCAAGGAAAATGTAACCCCAACCACTAGTGGTCCTAGACAATACTATATTTTGCCTTAATGCGTTTTCTCCAACTATTCCTGCCAAAAGCATCTTTATATGCTATACCCTTTCCCAAACCTCCCTCGATTTAGCATGCTATCCAATCCTCTGCCTCCCTCTAAATCTTCTACTACTGACAGGCTTCATCCAAACCCTCTTCACTCCTTCCTCCTCACTCAACCTTACCACATGCCCAAACCATCTCAATCTCGATTCTGCCGTCATATCAGTCATCTTGACTATTCCTGCAATTCTCCTCATTTCTTCAGCTGCCTCTCACGCTGTGAGACCCCTTCATTAAATCCACCTCTGCACTCTCATTTCTGTTCGCTCCAGCTTCTCTTCTTCCTTCCTTCCTTCTTAATAATAAGCCCGTTTCTGAATCACACTTCATAAATGGTCTGATGACGGTGCAGTAGGTCAATATTTTTAGTTTATTTGGAATTCTTTTAAAGGCTGCCCTATATCTTTTATTAATAATAATATTGGCTCTCTCTGCTGGCTGGACACCATATCCTTACATTCAACCGCAATTACCTTCATACCAACCCACTCAAGAGACTCGTTTCACTCTCTTACCCTTCTTTGCAATTCCTCTTCAGTCTGCCATAATCACCAGATCATCTGCATATAGCAATTCCCGCAGACTTTCATTCCTAATTCCTTCGCTCAACATACCCATAACGAGTACAAACGGGAGTAGGCTATATAATAATCCTTGAAGTAAACCAACTCAACCTTCAAACATTTGTTTTGCCTCCAGCTGTTATCACTTTTGCTATATCATTTCAACCAACAAACCAACTTTTCTTGCAATTTCTTCTTTCTTAAGCACCAAAACACTACCTCCCTTGCTATTCTATCTAGGTCTATAAATGCGCAGTAAAACTTCCGATTACCTTACAGGCTCTTTTACTGTAATTGTGTTATTATAAAGACAGCATCAACTGCACCTCTCTCTAATAAAACCGTACTGCTGCTCAGCAACCTTCCCAACTGCTCGTAATCTCTCATCAAGTACCCTCTTTAAAACCTACAACAAATGTTCATTTAGTTTGATTCCTCTATAATTACTTCACCTCATAACATCTACCTTCTGTTTAAACACATTTACCATCAGTCTTTCCTCCCAGTCATTTGGCAAGGCTTCCTCCTCCCAGATTGCCCCCAACAGTTTCTTCCTCCTCTATAGCAAGTATCTCCCACATTTCATTTTGTACCTCTGATGGACCTGGTGCTTTGTCATTCATTCAACATTTTCTTTATCTCTGTGGATTGTATCTCCACCCTCCCCAAAACCCTCCCATTCATTTTCAGTGTTCAAAAGATGCTTGTAATAAACGGGCCATCTTCGTTTTATATTGTCATCCTTATGTAAGGCATTTTTTTATGTCAACTGACAGAACCAAATCTTGTCTCTGCTTTTTCCGCGAGCTCGACACTCCGTAAATATAATTTTCCCCTTCCACTGTACTTAACCCAATGCATTCCACTCTAAAGTTGCAATCTAAACAAACCAACAGTTCTGAAAAAGTCAAATCGAAGATCAAGTACTCCTAGCACAAAGCCTCTGACATGAATAGGAATACTTTCCTGATCCTAAACTAGTGACGTGACACAAACTTAATAGGTGAAATGAAATAAACATTCTGATGGAATGCCCGTAAGGAAGACCACAGCTGAATCTTCCCTCAAGAACACTGCTAGACGCAAGCAAGTCACACACAATAAGATGTATCATGATTATGAACGCCTGTATGAGCTGTAAAATTTGTTACGCGCCTGCACGAACTACGGAAATTAATTGCAGCATATGCTTATGAACACCATTAGGAGAGAAGCTTATTTATTCTAAACAATGATAACCACAAGAATAATACCAAACAAGGACTCGTCAGGTAAATTGGTACCAAATGCGTTCCAAAAGACAAAATACTTTAAAAATGTGTGTGTGAGAGAGAGAGAGAGAGAGAGAGAGAGAGAGAGAGAGAGAGAGAGAGAGAGAGAGAGAGAGAGAGAGAGAGATCCCTACAGTGGAGCAGTCTTAAAATAACGTGACATTTCAGGAACCTAAAACAATACAGCGAGCCAGAGGCAGCATCTCCTGCTACAAATGTCAAGGGACCATCTGCCATTAAACTGTATTACTTCTAGCACATTTACCCAAGGTGAACGGAGCAGTTTGTACATATACTGGTGAAGTGTTCATCTGCGTGCGTTAGAATATTTGCACATGAAACATAATAAATGAAAAAAATCTATGTATGATTATGAAAATCACTCATCAGCATGAGCAGGGCGATCGATCCTCAGAGAAAGAATGATACATTACGGCGGCCTTCCTGGAAAATTCATGGTACTATGCTGCCCTACGTAGCTAATTGTGTACTTGGTTGTCATCGACTATTATGGGCTGCTGCTGTGAATAAATACCTTAACCCAATAATGTGCTAAACACTGGAGATCACCTAATCAAACACAAAGCCCTCCCCCCCAGAAACACACACACACACACACACACACACACACACACACACATATATATATATATATATATATATATATATATATATATATATATATATATATATATATATATATATATATATATATATATACACACCAATAACTATTACATACCTTACTAATAACAGCTTCTAAAATCATTATATAAAACAACTACCTCACTGCCAGTCTCTAACATTCCACTAAAACGACAATTTCCCCAAAAAACAGTAAGACACGTAACACATGAATTCCCTCAATTCCACGAAGGCAGTGAAAATTGCCATGCAAGAAATGCCCTGAAAGGAAGCTTTTAGCGCACACAAACACCTGTTACATTATTTGGTGAAAAATAAACAGGTTCGTCCAAGCAAAAACCGGTGTTTTGTGCGGGTTAGTCAATAAAAGATGGGGTCGGTATTCCATGAGCAAACAGTCAAAATGCCAAGCTCAGGAGATTATGCAGCACAAACATTCAACAGACGAGGAATAAGTTAAAATGATAACCCACCCTTTGCTAATTGAGGAGTTTTTCAAGTAGAACGTTAGATGCATCCACTCTCTCTCCCAATAACGAACGCTTTAGGCACTGAGAGACGCAACATGAACACAGATATATACAACGGTTCGGAATAATCTTGCTCTGTCGCAGTGAGGAGAAAGGACTAGCACTGTCAGTGGCAGACCCCAAGGAGGAGAGATTTTTCTTGATTTCAGGCCAGTGGCAATCATTCTTTTGCTCCTGTATGATGCCTGAAACGTCACAACAACATTCTCGCCGCTCTGCTGTAAGAATTCCCTAACAATTTGGGCAAGAGTTTTGCTGCCTCCGTTGTACTTTAGCACGAGCATATGTACATGTACACTGTCACTGTGTACACTCACATACATATACATATAACCATAAACGTGCGCGAGCACACTAACGATCTATCGCTTGAACTTTCGATGAATCAAGTTGCCTCTGAGCTGGAGGAAGGAGTGACCTAATACTTTCCTGTTTTCACACACACACACGCATATATATATATATATATATATATATATATATATATATATATATATATATATATATATATATATATATATATATATATATTATATAACTTGAGAGAGAGAGAGAGAGAGAGAGAGAGACTAATGACAAGATGCACACAGGTTGGGTCAGTGACAAGAACGAGAGAGAAAAGACCGGCCCAAAAAGTTGACTGACAGTTGCAAATGACAAATAACAAACTCTTGATAGGTGCCAGAATGCTGTTCCCAGCCCCACCCTCATCTTTCCAATGGAAGCCGACGAGACCGACAACTCTGCTTGTGTGTTTCTTACGCCCGATGACCAAGATGATTTGACCAAAAATGAAGTGTACACCCGCATCTTAATGAGGGAAAACCGAAATGTCATGGAAATGGTGGAGTACTTCCAAACACCGAGCTTCTTAAAAACTACTTGTACGTACATAGGAAGATACTTTTATGTCATCATCAAATGAATAACAAACTCCATAGTCTTGAAAGGCTGTTTTTCAGTGCACTCTTTAAAAATACAAAACGGCTTAACAGACAGTAAAAGCAAATTAGATCGAATTTCGATATTTTTTCTGCCCGTATAAACAAATATATCATATAACATTTACTTAGGAATTAAGCTTCATATGGTCTTCATTTAAATGCTATTAATAAAAAGGATATGAGAACGCAATGATATGGAACACGTAATAGATCAAGGAGAATATAATATTCTTTTGCGCCTATTAGGGCCCTTGACGAATATTACTTTGATTCAAGCTGCGACTTGTGATACCTGAATAACATCACTAAAAAATTCAACAGCTACAAATAATAATAATAATAATAATAATAATAATAATAATAATAATAATAATAATATAATAATAATAATGACGACGACGAATTTTACATAACTAAAATCCACTGCTAGATTTCACCAACTCCCCGACGTTAATGAAGGAGGTCGACGAAGCACCGTATCTCAGATGAGATAATGAGAAAGTCGCCAAGCTGAATGGTCGACGCTCCTGATAAGACAGTTATTCAAACTCTGCATCAAGATTCGGTTCGGCAATCATTCTCATCGATGAACCTCTTCCGCAATTTCGTTAATGATTCGCTCAGTCGTTTAATTACGATGAAATAGGTGGCCTCCCTTTCAAATTGTGTTAAATCTCTCTTAAAACATTAAATACATTATTAACAACAAAATGCGAGTTTTCATTACACTGAGTTCCTGAAGCCAAAAAAAAAAAAAAAAAAAAAAAAAAAAAAAAAAAAGGGAGGGGGGCTATGCCATTCTACTAACTTATGATACGCCTCCGTTACGCCTCTATAGGTTTAGCATTCTGTTGCTCTCAAAATCTTTGGAAATGAAACTACTAGCCCTGTGCCCCTCTTCATTCTTATTGGAACTCACCAAATTCTTCCCACTACCAGGTACGTAATTCGCTGCTTAGTTCAACACAGGCAGACAATAAATACAGATCACTAAAGACGGCAATATTATAAACGTCCGGTTTATTTTTGCTCGTCACGAAACACACGAATTCGTGGATGTATATACTGTACGTGTCGAACACATTTCAATCAAATGATGATGACAATAACAATCTACTTAGGTGAAGACCTTCAGTGTTACGGCATCTTTAATGGAATCAATTACAAACTCACAACACTTTAACGCTCCATCTAATTAATCAGTCCCAATCCCCTTGCAATTTAAAGGAGAGCTTACACTCATTTACCTTAGCAGAAAAGTCAACAGCGATTACGCTTCTTTTCAGTTCTTATGATGGTTTTCGCTTGATTCCATCACGGCGGATGCAAAATAATAATAATAATATAATGTAATCCTTACATCGTTCGGAAACTCCATCCCCGCTACAAAACTAAGAAATCCATCCCATAAAATGTTCTCTCTCCCTAAAAGTTGCGTTTTTATCTCTCCCAAAGTGTAATCATTTTTGCCAGTCCTTAAAGCAAACAACCATTTCTCTTCTCCTTTCATTCTTACCTTTCCCAAATTCTGAGCACGTTATATGTGTGCGCGTGCTTGCGTGTTTAAAAAAAAAAATATATACACAAACAAATAGCGAACTATTTACACAAAAATAAAAGTGCGGCAGATAGGTCTAACAATGGTCTCCCCGGAGATACGCTACGCAATAATAGATTTCCTCCACAGCACAATGAATACTCGCATATCCTTGACATGAAACTTCTGTGATGAGATCGTCATTTGAAAGCTATGGGACGCGTAACTTCAGTGAATAAATTCTTTTTTATACTCGGCTAACTCCATAACAAGAAGACATGCAGCATTGCACACCACGAAGAAAGCAAATACCTATAAGCCGTTCCACCTCAGAGGTTGCTCCATTGGAAACTAAACTAATAATAACGGACCAGTATCTGACACTGTACAGTAAACTACAAAAGGCCACCCACAACCAGTGACTAATCACTACTTTCTCTTTGTAGGTAGTGCGCTGAGTTCACCTACACGAATGAGTGTCGCGAACTTTTGAATCTGACAGGGTCTACAGAAAAAGGCCCAAGAGAATTGATGACAGGGGGTGGGGTCAATCCTAGGACGAACTGCCTTCATTCAATCTCACCCAGGAGAGAGAGAGAGAGAGAGAGAGAGAGAGAGAGAGAGAGAGAGAGAGAGAGAGAGAGAGAGAGAGAGAGCTCAAACATCCACAATATGAGAGAAGTGTATGAAAAGGGGACGAAATAAGACATCATCAAATATTTCAATCACTGGAATGCAAACCATTTCTGCTCTGATAACAGACTCTCTCTCTCTCTCTCTCTCTCTCTCTCTCTCTCTCTCTCTCTCTCTCTCTCTCTCTCCTTTTACTGTGACCTATGATTGTTAAGGATGTCTGTTCCGTCCGGGTCTCCTCTTGTATCTCGTGAACTACCGAGCTACTAGATAATAATAATGATAACTATATATACGTATATGCATCATCAAAACATATTCACTTACATAAAATCATACCTACAACTACAAACATGAACACTCACGAAAAATGTTTTTGTGAAGTGATAAAAAATATAGGACAAAAAATTAATTAAATAAAAACGCACAGATCACGAAGGCAAAGTGTTCTGAAACATACTTGAAATAAGTAAAAAAAAAAAAAAAGGAAAAACCAGCAGTCAGACATTCGCCACACTAGCAAGTGACCGCACGTATAAATCAAGGGCAAGAACGGAGTGATATGGGCACGTTTCGTTAAAGCACCTGGTAGTCAGGTCACAGGCATGGGGCTGGCTACTTTATATGACGAAGGCAGAAGACTAGATGATTTTCGGAAGGATTACGCCTTCAACATTCCCTATCAGGCATATTTTGCCCCTGCAGGGCAAAAAGGCATGTGTGGAAAAAATAATAATAATAATAATCAAAATGAGTAAGTAATGAAGGGAAGAAGACTTCGAAAGTGGAAAAAATATAAAACAAATAAAACCAGAAAGCGAGGGAAAACGATGGGAGGTAGGAAACAAGCCGAAGGGAATTGATAGCCTACTGCAGCTCATAAAACCTCTTTTAAGGTGGGGCTGGGCGGTGGTAGGGAGCCGCTGGAACGGTCGTAAAACCATCGCGTTATCAATTAACCGACACAAAACCCAAAAAGGGATGGGAGAGAAACGCGCCTTCGAAACTGGAAGCAAGCACATGGATGACTCTCAAAAGAGGCTCGCCAAGAGAAAACAAAACGCAACGCAGGAACTGAATTGCAAGACTATTTCAAGGTTCTGTTTTTAGGAGATAGAAAACGTCCTGCCACCTCTTCGTGATGGATGCTTTTCCGCACCAAGGAATGAGCTCAGGTCTGCTAGCTACCACTATGCTCCGAAAATGGACGAAATTAAAACACAAGGAGAAAGTATATATATATATATATATATATATATAATTCTATATAATTCTATATATAATATACTGTATATGGAGAAAGAATATACATATATATCTACTGTATACATGAGTATTCTTTCTCCATATATATTACAATATGCATACATGTATATAATATACATTATATATATATATATATATATATATATATATATATATACATATATATACTATATATATGATATATATTCTTTCTATGTACATATTATATATACATATATGATATATAATTCTTTCTCCATATATATTATAATATACATATATATATATAATATAGATATGTATATATAATTATAATATATATATATATATACATATATATATATATATATATATATATTATAATATATATGAGTGTGTGTGTATATGCAAAGTACTTCACGGAAGAAATGAAAGAAACGGTAAGATCCTAACCGGTTTCGTTCATACAGGATTACACATTTTATTTCTCACTGGCGGCACTTTACACTGAAACTCCGCGTGTTCCTGAGAGGTCAACGCTAGCAAAACAAAAGACGTGCGCACACACACACTCAAACATACATTATATATATATATATATATATATATATATATATATATATATATATATATATATATATATATATATATATATATATATATATATATATATATAATTCTATACTATACTGTAACTTGAAAAAATCACGGTGGTGAAATCGCAGCAGTACCGGCAAAAATAAATTAAACATATCACAAAACAATTAATTAACAGAGAAACACCACTGAAATACATGTATAGTGGATGCAACACTTTTCTCTTTTTTTTACTTACCTTCAGGGGTCAGGTGAAGGGAAAAGCAGGGGGGAGCAAAAGAAGGTAAAAGATCGTGAGGAAAAGGAAACGGGAAAGACGGAAGGCATAGAGGAAAGAGGAGGAGGAGGAGGAGGAGATGAGCAAAGTGTTCTCTATTCCTACAAAGGGTAAGCAACATTAGAAGCTCTCCCGGGACTACTCTAAAAGCGCAGAAGGCTTGCAAAGTGGTATACACGCTTCTAGGCTCTTTACATAACAGCAACATTACGACAATGAGAAGCAAAATACTTTCGCTGAAACGCGAGACAACAAAGACAGTCTTGACACTAAGAGCTGAATATCATTTTGCTTGCTCTCTTGTTTACTCAAATAAAACAGCTGAGTATTTGAATATTACGCCGTGGAGCCAAAAACTGTAGATAAGATTACAATGGCCTCAACAAAAGTAAGTACCAGAGAAAGTAGCTGATTCACTGGTTAATTAATTACGAAGTACCTGGCGTTATAACTGCCAAGGTCTCTGATACTGACTGAAAAGGTCAATGACGCCCACGAGAGCGAAACATACGTGCTCCTATGTACGCATGAGGAAATAATCCACAATTAACTACAGAAGATCTACAAAAAGGGAAAATCCGTCACCAAATCCAGTTTTTCCACTACCAAATACTTCTTATGAGAGATCTAAAACATCAATTATTAAAAGATTCAAAGAGAGGACATGAGGTCTCACGTACGCCACGTACTATAGTAGATAAAAACTTCGCAGCTTTGCCAGTCACCAGCGTAGCTTCGGAGGCTAACAAATGCTCTCACATACCACATGATATCGAAGAAGATATCATGAAGGACACCACTGAATTCTAGATGAAAACTCAAAGACTATTACCACTCAAGTTCTGCCAGATATAATAAAAAAAAATATTTTAGTTCCAAATGAATTTAAAGGATTACAATGACTTGAGAGTACTAAGAGACAGACTTCAAGTACTTGAATTCAGACGACGAAATAAAATGACAAGAACCGCTAGTGTTCTGGAGGCTATAAAATTACAATGCCATACGTGCTTCACTGATTTACTGATAGACTGATTGCAAGTTTTCTTGCCTCACTACTTGCAGGGTCACTGACGCCTTAGTACTGGTGGAAAAATTAACTACACACCTATAACCAGAGTTGTAGGAGGAGCTCATCCAAGATATCAGATACAGAAAATGCGATCACGTGTGACTCCTGGGCACCACATGGAAAAACACAACCTACAGCATTGAGTTCCAAATGGTGAAAATATGGCTACACGGGCAATTCCAGCTCTCTTATTTTCTACTTTCGATTGGCCTTTGCACAGGCCTCTCATTTTACGTCAGCAATTTTTACACTTAAAAATAAACTCAAAACACAGAAAGTCTCTTCCGATGTGTACAACGTATCATGTACAGCAAAAGAGTAAAAATACTCCAATTCCCACTAGACTATTTCAGCTTGGTGTACGTAATTTTTCTTGTAACTGTAGTCTATGCTAATAACACATTCTTCTCCCATATATTTACTTACTTCACTTCCTACTTAATAATTCAAGCATTTAGCACTTTACGTAACCTCACTAGTTACTATTTTTTTCTATCTATCAATGTTATCTCTTCTCCAAAGAGAGCATTCTGTTCTTCGAAAGCCTTCCACATAATATCATAATATAAGGGGCGTATTGGTTTGTTCCCTACAAAAGCGACATCAATAGGAACAACAACAATACTCATTATCATTAGTATATAAAACATTCAACTAATAATTTGTTAAGCCCGACATCATGGCCCGTTGTCACGTAAAGACCTTCGATTTCATGATACATGTACAAGGTACCTCAATGTCAATACCCTAAAACGCCACAGATATTTCACAGTTCATCGATAAATACACAAAGAATTCTTCGCCTGCAGCTGGCAGAGATTCATCAGGACCTATGTCCATAAATCCTAATGAGTCGCCGCTATGGGACGAAGAAACACGATGCCTTTCATGCGTTTCAAAGCTACTTCAATTCAACCATGAACTGTGGCCCTCTGATAGTTACTCAGGAAGCATCAGTCATCAACTGCGTACAAAATCAGCATGATTTAGAATGGAAAATCTATTTTTCAAGAAGCTTTAAAAAGCAACAATAGGACATTGTCTGTGGCCGGAAATACAAAAATAATCTATTGATAAAAATAAATAAGACACAGAAGTATCATTCTTTCACAAAATTGAACTGAATATAAAATTTAGGCCACAGGACAAGCAGGGACCTATGAGGTTATTCAAAGCTGAAAATATCGTTGAAACACTTGAAATGAGAGGGTGGAACGTAAGATGGAAGAAAGAGAACTTGAACGGAGGTATAGTAAAAGAATGAACGAGGTTGCAGCTAGGGGCCGAAGAGACGCTGCAAAGAACCTTAAGTAACGCCTACAGTGCACCCCGTAGGGAGGAAAAACTTACTTCAGAATGACTTTGAATTTTCCAAAGCTGTAAATAATAATAATAATAATAATAATAATAATAATATAATAATAATAATAATAATATAATAATAATAATAATGTAGTACACAGATGGCGAACACTGAAGGAATATTCCTCAAGAAATACAAAGGACGACACGTAGTCCAAGAGGCTATTACAGCACTTCCCAGAGCTGTCAAGTAATTTCCCCTGAGAAAATTCTCCTCCATTTAGAACAAGTTCCTCATTTATTATTCAAGCCTCATAGAAGAACAACGTTCAACTCAACTGTCAAATTCCTAAACACTGCCTTCACACTGACGGCAAACAAATGACAGTACCTTATCACTGAGAAAGTATCCTTTTGAAGTTATAATAATAATAATAATAATAATAATAATAATAATAATAATAATAATAATAATAATAATAATAATAATAACAACTACGTAACCCTAAAATAAAATTAATCGTGCTATCATTTTCTTGTGAACAGCTGCCGAACTCATTAGGTAACAAAAATGCCCAGTGAATTTAGTAGCCCTATACTAACCGGAATAATAAAAAAACAAACAGCTATCATTTCTTTCCCATAAGATTAAATTAAAAAAATATCGATGAAAGATATGTCATGTGTACAGTATACTGTACCTAAGTTTCATTCCACAATAAAGTGTATTGTAATTGAAAACAATTTCACCACCAAGTAGGAAATAGAAGGAAACTAATAATAATAATAATAATAATAATAATAATAATAATAATAATAATAATAATAATAATAATAAGAAGAAGAAGAAGAAGAAGAAGAAGAAGAAGAAGAAGAAGAAGAAGAAGAAGAAGAAGATGCTAGGCATTCCTTTCACACTTTGAGGGCACACCACAGTAATAGGTTCGGTCAACATATCTTTTTTAACTCTGCAAACATTAGCAGCCACCAACAATAAACTTGCACCACCACGGCTCAGTAGTGTCACACACACTATGCACATTAATGAAAAGCCCTAGTTTGCCCGTTTTCATCTATGCTACCCTATTCACGATCCAAAGTTATCTGGTATGTAGTTACCAACAAGAATTTCTGAGCCAGCTGACAGCTGTCCACAAAATATGGAAAACCAAAATGGGCAGTTTTCAGGCATGTGATAGTTTTATGTAACTTTCCCTTGCAAAGGGTCCAGAAATTGAAGCAAACTTCATCCTATCTTGATAAAACTCAAAAGAAATATTCCGGATTTCCCAACATCCTACACGACTCGTTCCTCCACATCCTTTAAGTCACATCCTTTAAGTCACATCCTTGAATCTCTCTTCTCCTCACTGCGCCTTCTGGTGGAGGATCTTAGAAAAAAAAAAAGAGATAAAATCGAAAATCAATCTCGGTGGAATCCAAGACTGCAGCAGCCTCTACTCCGTCTGCAAGGCACCATCGCAAAAAATTTACTTCCCAGAACCCCAAATGACTTTTATATGGATGGAGAGTGGATCTACATGCTTGAAAGGTGATACAAGGATGAAAGTCACTTCCACACACACACACACACACACACACACACACACACACACACACACACACACACACACACACACACACACACACATATATATATATATATATATATATATATATATATATATACACATATACATACATACATGGACAGAAAGATAGACAGAGATAGATAAAATTTTGATAGACGAATGGTCAAAGTCAACCTAACAAGACCAGAAGATGCACTTATCAATTATAATCCCCTTTGGTCGCTTGTGATTCTCAAGGTATAATGAATTCGATATTGCAGGGTACTTGTGATTTAACAGCTGTGAAAATGAAAAAGGCAATCCAGTATACACAAAAACACACACACACACACACACACACACACACACACATATATATATATATATATATATATATATATATATATATATATATATATATATATATATATATATATATATATATATATATATATATATATATATATATATATATATATATATATATATATATATATATATATATATATATATGTGTTTTTTTTATCCTCAAAGAAACGAAAAACAACTATAACTGCAACATTCTTACTTAAAACTGATGGATTAAGGAAGAACCTCATGTGCAGGAAACTACGACACTGGTTGCTTCGTACACCTACACAGAAAAACAAGGTAGGGCGGCGCTGGAACCCATTTGCCACTGGATTATTTGGTGACTTTCAAACCAGGGAGTGAAACTGTGATGCGATTGGACTCAAATGATTACGCTCATTTGCCACTTGAGGCACTTCTCAAAAAGCTTCCATAACACTTCACTAAGTGTGCTTTACCTTGGGATACCTAATACCTATACCCAAACCATTGGCACTTCCTCCGGCAAAACAAGTCGTAATGTTGACTACCACCACGGTAGCAACCAACAGCTGTCGAATGTGGTTACAAGTGGCCTCAAGAGATAATAGGCCCATCCAACCATTTAGGGGACAGCTCCTCCGCTTTGGGGTTCACAAGCGTTCATTAGCCCTTTGCCTTGTCCCCAAATTAACACCTAAAAGGATCAAAACCTAACGTTTTTAATTCTACTGTAACATGAATGTCAGATAGAAGTGTAATTAGGATCACGCAAGAGACGAAAAGCAAGATACCGGGCACAAATTGCCTATAGGAAAAAGAAGGCACTTGAATATTCCGTAGCATTTAAACAAATACCAACATCTGCTGACTGAAACTGACAAGCGCAAAATATTCGTACAAAGGAGCATCACGTAAGATCCTCTCGAAAGCCATTAACAAAGAGCAGGTGAAGAGACCATCGCCATAAAAAGGAAAAAAAGAAAAAAACATCAAAGTAATTACAAAATACCGTAAGGACGCGGAGTCTGGAGAAAGCATCTCCAAGAAAATAAAAAAATAAAAAGTTATCAAGTGAGACAATGAACCACAACTGCTCCGCTGGATGGTCGCTTCGGATAAAAAACAAGACTCCCATCCTCCCCACACACCGAATACTTTTCTCCGAAGTAGAGAAAAAAAGGAAAAAAACAATTACCGAATTCGGTCACCATTTTCACGTAACTGTGTCCCTACAAGAGACAACAGTGAGGTGGAAAATACCATGCACGCGCGTGCACACTACGTGAGCGTACGCCCGTAAACGCTTGATAGGACCTCTAAGTGAATAAATCAAGCTTCGAACGTGTTCATACCAATGACAGGAGCTACAGAGATATTTATCTATATTTTTTCTTTTTCCTCTGGGCCTCACGGATCTGAGAAATGTATGCAAGAGGGGAAAAGCAGGAATCAAACATGAACTAAACACAGCTAACATATGAAAAATTCGGTACCAGAGGGCCAACTTCCCATCCTTTAGAGTTTTTGTGCCTATTAAAAACAAAAAAAAAAAAAACTCCAACAACGGAACAATTTTTCCGATGGTGAAACAAAGGTAATGCAAAATCTACTGATTAACAGGAATGTGCTAAATAAAACACTACCGGCTGGTAAATAATTTATAAGGAGTTGCCTCACAGCTAATATAACCTGTAACACTGACAAAAAATCTGAACGGAGTTCCAATGACATTAATTTTGCCGCAGACATGTATATGTCAGCTGTGCTACCGAAAAAAATAAGTGAAAAATAAAAAGAACGTGACACGTCAAATAAAGGTTCCATTTCCCTAGATCACAAACAGACTCTGAGGGCTTAATTGTCATGCAACCCGCACTTTTCATCCACAAACTTGACATTTAATGCCAATTTCCAAAAAGCTGGAGTTTACAGCACAATGGTTGCAAGGCGTCCTGTATTTTCTTTTAACCTAAATTTTTCTGTTAATATCTCTAAAACCTTTCGCCCCACTGTGCCATAAACTAAGAAGAACAAGTTCCTACTGCTGAAAACGTGCATTACACAGTATTTGGGGACCTCGACTATGCTTTTACCTCATTATCATGCTTTACTGCAGTAATTACCGTTATCATTATTACAGATTACATCGTATTCTCAACGTACAATTGATCCGAGTTCAAATGGTACGTAGCCCTTTGAGGAAAAAGTTAACTGTAATACAGATGTTACACACTTCTCTGAGCACCATATATTAATGGTCCAGGTCCTCATCCGTTGCAAAGAAGCAATGAATTCAATAGTTTGTTTAATATTAGAATAGTTTACTATTCTCGGCAGTGACAATTTCACCAGGCAAACAAGTAAAACTATAAGCACACAGTTACAGAGGTATCACCAAAAGAGAAGCCTGGCATCGAAATTTGTAATGTAAATAATGAATTTCTTTTCTAACACAAAAGTCCATCAGCTTAGCACCAAGAAATTCAGTCTACAACATAATATGAACAATAAGTTAATAAGACAATATAGTCCTCTACTGTAGTTCCCTTGAAGAAAAAGTGCATTTCAAGAAAGAAAATTCCACGGGAATTACACTGGACACTAATCCATGGCATAATAATTGAGATTCCACAAAGATTCAAAAACTAAATCTATATACGTTTAATCAGACTGCGTGTGCAATCGGCGCAGTACAATCGAAATGATGATTACACACAATAAGTTTCACACTAATTCACAGAATCCTTTTTATTTACCTTTTATACAATGCTTTCTTCATAACTAATCAAATGTAAATTGACTGGCACAAACTTGAGGACTTACAAAGAGAACTGAAAACAGACAGACAAAACATAAGGACTGCCCGGTTCCCCTAACACCAGTTTAATCCTTGCTGCGTGACATTCCCCTACAAACAATCGAATTCCTGATTCAAGAAATCTCCATACAGACAATCTAATCCTAGCCTCAAGAATTCCCACTGTACATAATAAAATCCTTCCTTGAAAGCCATCGAAAATTTGTTTAAGAAATCCTCTACAAACGACTTCATCCTTACTTAAATAAAATCGCCTTACGAACAATCCACTCTTACAAAAAAAATTTTTTAAAAATCTCTGTTCTCAGTTTAAAGAAATCCTCAGCCACTACAGATTTCGAAACGACCGTCAACAAGTCACATAATCTGTTCCTCGTAACCATCACCGAGGTGAAATTCCAATATGATACACAAATATGAATTCTTATCGAGGTAACAGCTTGCGTCGATCATCAGCAAATAAAGACTCTTCCCTGGGACACCTGCTCTTTCTTTCCAGTAAAAATGGTCTTTCCCGACAGCTTATTTGGAAGTCTCTTCTTCTGATAATTATTATGATACTATTTCATACTCATTGCAGAAACAGATACCCATCCAGTCATGACGGGTTCCGCCCTTATTATAATACGATGACTGAAGACGGCAGACTGGCAAAACCCGTTAGTGATTAACTTCACTTCTAGGAAAATGCCTAAGACATCCGTATTACCATCACATCAAACGGGTACTAGGTATGCCGATTTCAGGAATTCTGTTGGCCTGGCCTTAACTTATATTCTGAGAGAGAGAGAGAGAGAGAGAGAGAGAGAGAGAGAGAGAGAGAGAGAGAGAGAGAGAGAGAGAGAGAGAGAGAGAGAGAATTATGGTTAGCTTTAGAACTTGATAATTCACTATCTAGCACTGGAATTTTAGCTGTAGGATTACTTAGAAATTCTTTAAACAGGAAAAAATTGCACAATTAATCATTCAGATTAATTTGATAAAAATCAACTTTTTTTTTAATAACATGAAAATTTTCTCCAGCCAAATAAACCTGAGGTTAAAAATGTTCCAAGTATGGACGGACCAATGTCCGCTAAATAGTTAAATATTAATTAAAAAAAAACCTACTGAAGTAAACAGGTTATAAATGCTTATCAATAAACAGTGTTCATTAATGAACAAAACTAGAAATAGAGTAAATTTCCAGAAAGGAGTCACAATATGGTACAGCCCCTAAGCAGAGGAGACATGGCACTCCTTTCTCACTCCCAGCCTTCACCTGACATCATCGTCACGAATTTACCATCCTTCAGCTTCCTCCCTCCACCCGAATCCAGTCCTTAATGACAGTGCCCCTACGAGACCACCCGCGCCCCCGGCACCCATCCGCATCAGGAGGCCTTCCGACGCCAACCCATTACCCCGCTCCATCGACCAAACACAAACAGTACGACGCTTTCTCCTCTAAAACTGCCACAATCCCATTTCGGAAATGGCGACGCCAAGTACCAATTAGGTCCTGCCTTTCGCCACTCTAATTTTGTCTCAAAAACACTTCCACTCAGAAAAGTATAATCCAATAAATATACCTCTTGTGAAGAAAAGACTCTTGAACATGCCGATGCTCATGTCCTTCACAGTCATTTCTGTGAGTTTATGGGTTTCCTTCTCTTACAATATTCAGAACTTTCATACCTTTTCCCTCGTACTTCCTTCTTTAAATCCGTGGCCTTCGGGAGGGGCAATGCAAGATTACCCCGGTTGCCACAGCTGCAACAAAATCGCTGGTGATGGAGGCAGCTGTAGCCTGATGAAGACTGTCGCTTCCTCTTACTTGAAAGGTCTAATGACTTTGGATCTCATTTGCACTTACACTCTCACTCTATACTTCAGTACTTTTGTTTTCAGCTTCCTTCTAAGGAGAAACCCTTGTCCTTCTCTCTTTTCATTAACTGTGTTCGAGAGAGAGAGAGAGAGAGAGAGAGAGAGAGAGAGAGAGAGAGAGAGAGAGAGAGAGAGAGAGAGAGAGAGAGAGAGAGCACCCACAAATTCACAGACAAAATATTTTAGTGGTCAAAAACTGAATAAACTCAGGGTAGGACATTAAAAGTCAACTTTAAATGCTTAGGGGTATGATGTTGTGTAAGTATAATCAGCTATGAAACCCTAGTCTGAAAAATTAACTTACAGAATTGCGCTAGAATTCAGCCCTAGTCGTTGGCATTCAAATGAGATGGCCATTTGCTGCATTCACCCACTACAATATAGACAAGTGAAAAATGCGCCAAAGTTTCTTCGGCGCTATCGAGTTTTCTATACATCGTATAATCACGGCCACCGAAAATAGATCTATCTTTCGGTGGTCTCGGTATAATGCTGTATGAGCCGCGGCCCGTGAAACTTTAACCACGGCCTGGTGGTGGCATGGCCTACATCGTTGCCAGACGGCACAATAGTTTTCTTTTCAGAAAACTAAAAACCAAGAAAAGAATTTCAACAAAATCTATGAAAAGGAAATAACAAGCATAAGGTTTTGATGTTAGGGTGATATGACAATGTCTAGGACCACAGAACCGGCTGAGTAATATCATAGTGAAGCTTTTATCATTAATTAATATTATTAAAAATGGATTTATAACTAACCAACCCACGTTGAGGTACACAATGGAAATAAGAAATCACCTTAGCAGCATATGCAGCTACTTCCTTAATCAAAATTGCATGTATGATCAAGAGGAAAAAAGAGGGAGGAATCGATCCCAGGAAATGACAACGGGCTTCAAAGGAAAGCAGGGCCTTTGAAAACTCGGCGTGCATGGCAAAATAAACGACATCGAACGGAGAACGTTTATTTACCAAGCAAAAACGTTAAGTTCTGTAAACGAATTTATGAACTGATGTATCAGTTGAAAAACCAGGTGAGGAAAGACTACGTGACCACAATTCTTCTGTTTACTATCGGATTATATTATCTTCGAAAACAGTAATATGAAATACATAAAACATGAATTTCAACATGCGAAATCTATTAGGCAATATGAAAAATTAATACTGTCAAGTTTCATTTGAAGTTTCGAATGTGCACGCCGATGTTTCGCAATGTTGGTGGTTTAGAAATCAACAACAATGCCAACATTTTTATATACACGAAGTCTTTAATAACGCAGCTTTTACCTTGTAACAGCAAACTAAGAAACCTGCCAGAGTCCCAGCCATTCACCTCAAGGTATCTCAAGATTCATCATCAAATTAAACAGGGATTACTCAACTTCATGGAAGCTAAAACAACAACTCAGGTTTTCGAACAATGCATTACACACTTCCTTCACCTTTGTTCACCTGACCCGAGAGAGAGAGAGAGAGAGAGAGAGAGAGAGAGAGAGAGAGAGAGAGAGAGAGAGAATTACATTCCTATTCCTCGGAGGTTCTCTTAAAATAGTCACCATTTCCAGTCGCTTAAACTTCATTTCAGGACGCTCGTTCGTCTTTAATGTTTCTGGAACTGCTCCTCTGTAACACTATCACAGCAACAGTTCTTGTTCAACATCATTCCTACAGTTACACTTCAAAAAAAAAAGGGGGGGGAGCATCACTGGCACCACAGCCTTTTCTATTCCGTTTTAATTAGCTGCAACTGTTGCAGCTGAACTTTTAATGAACCCCTTTCATCTGTTTATCATCCCATTTCCCTCGACATCTCATTCCCCTACCATTGAAAAAATATATAACTCTCCCTGTGCCTCCTTTTCCTTTTCTCAAATTTTCCTTTGCCTTCCTCGTTCCCCTCCCGTTGCCTCGAGGGACACAAACGAAGGCCAGAGAGAACAAAGGTAATTTCCTCGTTTACACCTCTTCCACTCCATTTCATTTCAATTCCCTTTCGGTTCCCTAGCTCGCAAAATAAAGCCCATCGACGCCGACGAATTCCGTCAACAACTCCCCCCCCCCCCTTCGCCCCAAACACACCCTTCCTTCAACAGACAGACCCCTCTATCTCCCTACATCCCTTGACCGCCCTACTGCCCTTCTCCCTGAACTTTTTCTCTCTCCTACGAATTCCTCGAGAAGGACGCAGGCCGTTCAGACATTCAATAGTGACCTACTTGTTCCACTTTTCTCAACAGTAGAGGGTTTAAAAAGAAAAAAAAAAAAACATGAAAAGGAATGGAAAAATAACAAAAGGGAAAAATAGTATGGAATTTACCAGCAAACAAAAGCCCATCACGAACCATGGAAGAGTGAAAATTTGCCCTTCAATCCTCTCGTTGCAACCCACAAAAGCCGTGGGAACATGGATCTATGAAAGATCACCGTTTAGCGCTCTCGAGGACAAAAGAAAAGAATTCCGAGAAGATGGAAAATGAGACCCCACTGACCAACATCGCTGTTGCCTGTGGAGTAGTTCAGTTCAGACTGAACGTTTTTTTTTTTTTTATTGTGAGAGTATCACAACCGATGAGAATTGTTACGCCGAAACAAAGTGCCAAATACAACAGAACAAATCAGAAGGGGATACCGACAGAAAAACAAAACAATAACAATTGCAATGGAACAACTGAAAATGTTACGTGAAGAGGTACTATATAGAACTCTAATTAGCCTACTAACAATGTGCACGCAATCTTATGCAGCAATCCAAAAAAGAATATTAAATTACTCAACCAGTTCTCACAATATACAATATATGCAAATAAAATGGGAACAAATGAGTCATGAAAAGTACGTTAAAATAGTTAAAAATGAAGGAAAATGTTAAAAAACAAGTAGAAAAATCTTACAAGTGAAAAAGAAGGATGCCGCCACAACTTCCACAACCCTCGAGAAGTCTCATGATTTGACGGCCTTTTCATCACACAGACTCCAGAGTTCCAGGCTTGAAATTAATATTCCACGTAACAGATCGACTGACTGGTTTCGGTGAAACGTCGTTGCAAAAATGTGGTCATCATCAACAAAAATCTATAAAACTTCCAAATCCAAACTCACTTCAGCATTACGATTTTTATCATGACCTTTATGATAACAAATCATAACCAAAGCCAGTCGTAATAAACAAGCACTGTAGTCCCAATCTGATTCAACATATTCTCAATACGGCTGACAGGATAACATATTCTCAATACGGCTGACAGGATAACATATTCTCAATACGGCTGACAGGATGACTGATAAGCATGGAGTACACAAATATGTAAACTTCGTCAATGACTGCAACGAAGTTAAAAACTGATATTTTCAAAAACCCCTTTTAAGGGCAGGAACTTAAAATATGCAATGAAAATGAAACTGAACCATGATACAAAATACTTATTAATCGAGTTGCATGTTCATAAAGTTCAAGCAACAGGTAAGATCAATCAGTACCTGCCCACACGTGAACGGGGGACAATACAATTTGAGTGTGTTGGGAATCAAATATATGTATTTAAACGCTGGAAATGAGAAGGAGAATAACGTAGAAGAAATAAAAAGTAGAGACGGCAATATAAGCAGGAAGAAGGGACGGAGAAGGACGGAACCCCCAATTATATAAAAAGCAACATCAACCCTTAACATCCACATCAGCCGAAAAATCCCAAAGTCATCCTCATGGCAGCCACAAGCTTCCAGACGGCTATTGACTGAGCGAATTGCATTCTTTGTGTCGCTGTTGCATCGAAGGTTAAGGGGATGAGGGAGAGTGCAGACCTCGAGGGAGGGAGAAGGTAGGGCGGCGCCAGACTGCAGTTATTGATTACAGAAAGCCGTTCTCGACACACGGAGGAGGGGCGGCACACCACTGATTCATCAGCCATGCATCTAAACACCTCTTCAGCCCCAAAGGGGATCAAGACAAGTGCATCATGCATAATACTGAACAATCGTCAATTTATACATATATATATATATATATATATATATATATATATATATATATATATATATATATATATATATATATATATATAAAAGAGCGTTTCTGTAGCTTTGCGGTTCACGACCACACCTCACCAGCAAGATACAAAAGATCAAGCCCACGGGTAGGAAAAGTCTTTGGGTTGTTTCCCCATTAATCTATTATATCCCTAGTTGCCCGTGGTGAATTATGTTATCAGAGATCAGGCAACTCTGTTGTAACACATCCATGGTGGAGAAGAGCAAGGGGTAGCAACCTCATCTCGGAAGGAAATTTTAAGAACCAGAGGTTGAACACTAGCTGGAGAAAAAGGCTTTTGATATGTATAAAACTGAAGCCAATCCTCATACAAGGGGAAGCAATAAAACTACTATGCAGAAAACACCTATTTTAGCTGCCTCATTTACGAATAGAAAAAGCTCATTATTAGCACGCCAACCTGCCTTCCAAACTCATACACACACACTGCACCATTCTTCCTAGCGCATTTGAATGAATCACTTTTCACCAGCCTTTCGTCGCCAATTCTCTCCTCATGACTGAACCGGTTCTTCTTTGTATCTCCACAATTCTCACCCTTTCATTTCTTCTAATTCCACATATACATGGTAGATCAGTAAATTAAAAATCCCGCGGCGATAGTAATCAGTATTAATCTGGATGCTTTTTCAAATTGATTTTAGTGCAACGTTTACCAAGGCCGAGGTGCTACTAGCACAAGTTGTGATCCCAATGAAGATGAAATGTCCATTAAATGGTAGATAAACCTCTCTCATTACTGGCCACGCCGGACACCGCTGCCCCAGGGTGTGCCACTCTTTGGGACAAGGTTATAATGTACCCCTAGGTAGAGCAGTGTGTGCTTAGTAAAGGGTAGTGTACCTCTTGGTGGGATAATATAGCAGTGAAGTCCTTCTAAGGCAAACAGGAACTACACTTTCAGCCCGTGAAATTCCGGGAAAGGAAATAATAGAATTCTTAATGCTCTACACTGTGAGACAGCTACTACTGCACAATACAGAGAAAAATAATGCGCACGCAAACTCAAACAAATATATATATATATATATATATATATATATATATATATATATATATATATATATATACTGTATACACACACAACCACACACACACACACACACACACACACACACACACACACACACACACATATATATATATATATATATATATATATATATATATATATATATATATATATATATATATATATATATATATATATAAATATAAATTTATATAAAGAAAAATAAAAAGCACATGTGTGTGCATATATTTTTCTCTGTATTTTGCAATATCAATATATACATACATAAATACACACACACACACACACACACACACACACACACACACACACATACACACATATATATATATATATATATATATATATATATATATATATATATATATATATATATATATATATATATATATATATATATATATATATGATTGAAATCACACCTATATATGATTGAAATCATCTATATAATGTACCCCAGAGGAAAATGGAACAGGGGGTTACATCAAGAACGGATTTGTTTTTAATTTTCTAAGATGTCCTCAAGAGGACTGATACATGCCTTAGTGACAGTGCAAATGAGCATACAGAAAGTCGGAATAAATATTCATAACTGATGAGCCATACACTCACAAACAAAGACAAACCTTGTTTACTCATTATAGTAGGAACACACCCTGGCTGTTAGGCCCAGATAAACTAGTTTTCTTAACATCTATACATTTGACATATTTATTTTGAAATAAATTGCCAGTTTATATATTCTTTGGCTGATATTCACTACCTTACAGAAGCTTCCTTTATAAGAGCTGGGTTCAATTACATATCTTTCTAGCACATTACCAGAATAACCTTTTTTTTTTCAATACCAGTGGGACTGATGACCTGACTGTTTTCACTTATAGGAACGAATATTGCACCGTTCACTTGTGCATATCTTATGATGCATTTTTTATTTAAGCAGTTCTACTCTCTTTCCAAAAGACTTTCCAGTTTGACCTAAACAAAAACTGCCACATGACTTAATGAAATTGATAAACCCACCCTTTAGTATTGTCAGGGGTTTGTGTTTTTTTTTACATGCGTTGTTCTGAAATGCCATATCAACTACAAAGCAGATTTTATCTTTTAAATGTTTCTCTTTGGTTATCATGACAAAAATGTATTTCTATCGCTCTTAATACCTGTCTAACATAAAATCGGGAGATAATGTAATTACTTGCTTGTATCCCTACTTATATCTATTTCATGACCAATGCAGTCAGGGCTGCATGAACGTCATGTTCTGCAGAACATGTACGCGAAAACTGACTCTTTGCTTTATTCATTTCGCCAGCATAAAAATGTGCTTAGCAAGAAACATTTACAGGTTTTCTGTACACACTGTACTTAAGCCTATTACTAATTCTGTTTATTAAGCAATTCCTTTCCGTAGAGAATTTTATTGATGGGACCAATTCATTTCATTCACCAGAGCGAGTATTTACATTTTCGTTGTCTGGGCAAATACAAATTATATCGTAAACATATCTGAAGCATATTACATTCGTGGAAAGATTTCAATATTCTGCTTAAAAATTCCATATATAAATTGATTAAAACTAGAGATAAAGGATTTACAAATAACCATACTACAATTTTCAGGGTAAAATTTCCAGCTGAATTCAAACTGACAATCTTTTAAATATACCTAATGGATTCCACATTCCATTTACGATGCACTTTCTTATACTAGATCAATGGTCTAATTTCTCTTCTTTGACTTCTCGCATCATTCAATCCATAACGTATCAAGATCCTCATTCCTTTCGGAATCTTTCCCTTGTCCAGAGATATCTTACAAACCCAGATCGAGGACTCAATCACGGTATCACCAGTGACTGCAGCATAACTTGCAAATCCTTAAACTTCCGGCGTCATTCCATTCTTCCACTTATGAATGTTTAGCATACATAAATCTCATTTAATGTTTCGAATCTGGAAAACCTTAAAGAACTCAACTCAATGCTTTCATCGGTGCTCTTGACATAAGTGTACTTATTTCATCCTTGTCCACAGAGTAACCATCAATTTAATCATCGCAGAGAAATAGTACGTTACCGAGGGCTGCGTTACTATATGTATGGTGACAAACTCTGGGGATGTAAACACAACTGCTGGCAGAAATATAGATACACAGAAACATATAATAGATTGACATGACAGAAAAATGCCTGAATGATCAACAGCTAAGGACGATTAAAAAAAGAAAAAAGTTTCTAATAAAAGAATGGTCACAGAGCAACTTTCTTACCAAGGGAAATTTATACCGATTTCTAATTAAACTGGCGTAACGACAACGATGGTCACAGATATAAAAAGAGAAATAAAGGCTTCGTCTAGCTTGAGTTACACAAGCAAAGGAAATGTCACACGTGAGAACCTTTTCTCGACTCGCTTAGTTTTCATTAATTCAAAGTTTCATGGGGTCTGGATCGACGGTGATCAATATCGCAGAGTCGACACCAAGAAAATCTACGCATTGAAACATAAACGACAATATAATATAGGTATTTCAGCAAGTTATGAATCAATTGGACCCGACTTACAGTCGTATGTTTAGTGTCTAAACCGAGCGTTCCGTAATATTTATGAAAAATTAACACCTGAGTGTTCCTCTACTTGCAATTATCAATCTAAAATCAAGCCCACTGACAGAAAGAGCACGACCTAAAACCTTTTCATAGTCCTCTGGGAATTAGTTTTCTAAGAATAGTAAACCTAAGTATCTAAACCTGATGTTAATCTTCTGCAATCTTCATATAATCGACTTATCGGTATACTGATTACCAGCATAAAATGTTTCAAGTAAAAATGGTTTAATGTAATACTTTTGGAGATCAAGATTACGGTTAAAGTTGAAAGATAAAAGCCAAGTCTTACCAGAATTTCCCGTTTTCAGTCATGGAGTAGAATGCCTGTTTTCTGTTGCTTTCACACGGTGACTCACCTGAAATGACAACACGCCATTCAATACTGAAGTTAAATTAAGTATATCTTAGTTTAACCAGACCACTGAGCTGATTAACAGCTCTCCTAGGGCTGGCCCGAAGGATTAGATTTATTTTACGTGGCTAAGAACCAACTGGTTACCTAGCAATACTGAAGCATAGCGTTACCTACTGAATATAAACATTGATTTAGAACATTCACCTACGGGTAAAATAATAGGTTAGGATAAACTGATTTCTCTGCCTTATATCGTGTAAAGTCAAGACCTACAAACTGTCGAATGAAAAACAATCTATAACTATTCGTCAAATATATTACACTTCATTTTTTATATAAAAACTGATAAATTACGAACATCAAGAAGAATATAATCCCACGCCCAATATATCTTTTCCTACCTACGATAAAGTTTATGTAGAAAAATTACGCCAATTATCAATCAAACTATTTCAGATCTGGTTTTACTCTTGTATAAAAAACGCCCCAGAGCACGACGAAACTAAAATAAAACTGTCAAAAATTAACTATTTAAGCTACACCTAGAACATATTATAAGCTTCTCAACATGATATAATGTAAAAATAAAAAATTCACGCTAAACTTTAAAAAAATCCATTATTTAAATTACAGGAAAACAAGTTACCATGTGGCGGAAGCAAAATAACCTCAGCGGATTTGAAACATTATGAGAGCACCCGAGAGCTGCAAACATCAAAAACGACCAACTTGACTAATTTGAAAATTAATGCGGGATATCCATAACGACGAACTACCACCTAGAAAGTCGATAACGCTGAGTGAATTTCTTATAAGGCCTGTTCCTCTACTTGTTCAAGGGTCTTTCGATTCTTTGGTGTACAAGACGAGAGAGAGAGAGAGAGAGAGAGAGAGAGAGAGAGAGAGAGAGAGAGAGAGAGAGAGAGAGAGAGAGAGAGGTCTTTCGATTCTTTGGTGAACAAGACGAGAGAGAGAGAGAGAGAGAGAGAGAGAGAGAGAGAGAGAGAGAGAGAGAGAGAGAGAGAGAGAGAGAGACATTGTCATAAACATCTTATATATTCGCTAAGTATCAACACAGATATATGTACAGTATACACGACATCCTTCAAACATCGATTATGTCTCACAGTAGTGTGAAGACACTCTTCATGGATATAAACCATTAACTTCCTTTGAAAACGCTATAAAATAGCCTTTGTATGTACAAGAACACTAAATTTCTCTAAACAATTTCATCATCATCATCATCATCATCATCAGCACAGCAGCAGCAGCAGCAACCCTATTTGGAGCAGCAGAGAACTACAAGCCAAGGGCTCCGATAAGAGAAGCAGATTAGTAGGGAAAAGAAATACGGAATCAAGAATGAACTGTAAGCGAGAAAAAAAAAAATACAATTAAACTACTGATTGAGACTTATGTGAATCTTCTGTTCCCTAAAAACGCATTTGCACTAGTCTGAAAACCTAAAGTTCCAGATTCAATTACCCGACTCCGAAGATTATTCCCAAAATTCGGTCAGAGCGGAAACAGTTTCCCATAAAATGAGCAACTTCTAGACACTGACTTTAAAATTGACTCACAACTTTACAAAATTTCGCACATATCCATGTGTTTTAAAGCCTCACTCATTTTTTAGAGCAAAATTAAAATAAAAAAGTTATTTACTTGCTAAGCTTGCCCCAAAAGTTAATTAAAAATTATTAACTAATGTGTTCATGGATGTTACAATTCTAACAACGAAATACAATCAATTCCATTTATGTGGTCACGTGATTTTCAGATTTTTGAGCCGTATTTCAGACTCACTGTTCACGATCTAAAAAAAACAAAAGAGCAATTTAACTAGATACAAACAAATCACTACAAAACTCGAAAAGTTTACCAAGCAATAAGAATAAAAAATCAAACAGGAATTGAAGGGACGTGCTTCAAGAGGGAAAACTCAGAAGATGAGGCGTCACTGACACTGATTAAGACGACATACTAGCGTTAAGATATTCACAGGCATCGATGACGGAATTCCATTCACATGATGTGACATTACACACAAAAAACTCATACATGACTATAAACAGTCCCATAATTCAGAACAATCTATAAAAGTTAAAAACACAGTCATTTAGATTGAAGGTAAAAACATTATACTGTTACTAAAAGTCGAATGCAAAAGTAAAAATAAAAAAAATAACTGATAAACAAATAGAATGACTGATAAAGAAATATATCGTGTGCAGAGACTTTTTGATTTGGGATAGAGGGAATTTGAAGACATTTAATAGTACACACTGAGCCACTCCCAGGTAGAAAAAACAACGACACAACTACAAAAATAAGAATAAAACAATCTGACCTTACTATACCCGTAAAGTTTATCTACTAATGTATTTCCTTAGCGCAATGGTACTATAATAAGCAGAATGCAATGCTGTATTATACAATGTAAAACTATCAATGGAAGATTTACAAAAGTTGCTGAACATGTATAGAAAAGGCGGTCACCAGTAAAACATATTTATTTCATACTGAGCATAGGCTCCAGGTACATGAAGAAAAATCATACTTTGACAAATGCTGAAAATATCACCAGCTTCTGTGAAAAGCAAGATTCCTCGGGTTCCGCTGCACTGGCACCTACAACCACAAAGGGAAGCTCATACCAAAAAGACTTAACAATCCATGCGAATTTCTTCAGACATTTTCTTTACTTCAAAACACACTCGCACAGTATGAGGTGAATAGCTGAAGGACAAAACTTAAGGAGGGAGAAAGGTCAATTCATAATCACCATGCTTTAAAATGATATAGGAAAAATGACAGAACAGTGTTATCTAAACGGATTTTGCAATGATAGGACATCTTAAACGCAAAACAAAGACAATAAATCAATGCAAAAGAAAAACGTCAACAACAACTAGCTTAACGGATCTCAGTTATTAATGTGACAAAAGCAATGCACAAACAGGAGCACTTTATGGAGCATAACTACGCCACGATACGTCATGACCCTGATGCTAAATACTAAGTTTGGAGCTTGCTCTTGATCAATACTCTTTCTGTCCTCTAAGCATCCAAGTGATCCACAGAGTAATGTTTCACTCATTATACTTGTAGCATACGATGACCATAGCATAGTCATGTAATCAATATGTATCCATTTATGACATACCAAAGAAAATCCTTAAACTTTATAATAGTAGAGATGGAGCCCATAGCGAAAAGTGACCCTATCTCCGTCCGTATGAAGGGTGTTCCCGATTAATGCTTTCATAAATTTTATTAAAACCCTTTCTTCGGTTCTCGATATATTTTGTTAGAAAATTAAAAACATAACCCCCTCCCAATGTGGATGGCCCAAGTTATTTATGCCAAATACCAGCAAATCAGATGTCCTTTACATTAATTATGGAAAACAGCATTAAACCTACATTTGGCGAAGAGAGCCATAAGCCAGTAATCATCTATTCAGCACTGACATTTGCTAAGGCGCCTATCTTTATAAGCATCCTTAGCCTTTGTTTTCACGGTTATCATTCCCTTTTTGAGACAAGATTCTCAAAGGGTCAACGCACCATCCATTGTCTTATTGATCTTTTCGCCACAGACCTATGAACAAATGGTTGGTCCTATTATTATTGACAGCTTCATTTCTACTATTTCATACTTTTAGTCCCACTGACACAATTTTATACCTATTCGATTTTTCACCCTATACTACCTGCCATTTCCTCAAATTTTGCATGCACTTACTCAAAATCTATGCTTTCAAATCACTTTTCCCATTTCGTAAGAAATCAAAGCAGAGAAGAATAACATCAAAACAAAATGCAAGTGATTACATTGAAGGTCAGATTGAGATCGAGCAGTGTCTCTGAGAGAAGGCAATTAGTAATTTTTTAAAACCTCATTAAATAAAACTGACGGTTTATTATAGATACACAATCAGAGAATGTGCAAAGTCCAAAAAAAATTGAAATGAAAAACAATAGATAACTATATGAAGAGGGGCCATTCACCGGAATTGTTGCACTGCAATGAGGCAAGGAGATCAATACTACAAGAGTTGGCAAGACGAAGCCGAGATGTTCTAAACTTAGCTACCCTACGTTGCAGGTTGAGATGATGAAGATGCTGACGATATGGTATCAAAGACTGATAATAATACTGTAAAAAAGTGAAAAAAATAATTCAAGAAAATAAATTAAAGTAAAAACAACTTATTTATTTCTTAACCATCTCCAGTTTCATTAGCAAAACTACCACCTGCTGAGGAGACATATCTATCAAGTGTAAGGTCTCAGTGTTTATATAAATAAATCAATAAATAAATAGCAAATAATAAATACATACCGAATACCCTATAACTTGAGAATAATTTACATCCAAGGGGAATTATGATTGATAAGTGTATTTTCCCGACCACGATACAACCAAATACAGTAGATTTTGATAGCCGAACACGGCCAGCATTCGAACCTGGGCCTTCGGTTTAAGAATATAATGGTAAATAAATACTCACGCACGCACGCACACACACATACATACATACATAATACATACATACATATATATATATATATATATATATATATATATATATATATATATATTAATGTGCATGCATAAACCAATGAGATTATACTCTAGAGATACACAAGACTCATAACACCATCGGTAATGGTAATTACCCGACCCTGGCTTTATGGCATAATATTCGCATACTCATCAGCGAAATTCACTTACTTAAGAGAAAATTGAGGATTACGTGTGCGTGTGTGTAATATAAATATATATATATATATATATATATATATATATATATATATATATATATATATATATATATATATATATATATATATATATATAATGAAATTAGTGATAAACCGTCAACGTTACTCATCTTTTAACCACCTTGAACCTAACCTAGCTTTAGTAACTGCGGGAAATTAAAGTTTGTTACACGTTATCAGATTTACCCAAGCAAAAATATGTCAGATTTACCCAAGCAAAAATATGTCGAAAATTTTATGTATCATCCAGAGACCAATAATATAGTAAATTTGAAATCGATCCCAATAACAATAATAATATAATTACTGATACCAACTCGACTAAAACCACGTACACTTGAGTGCAATCACTCTGGCACATATATTAAAGGAAACACTCGCCCGCAAAAACCTATCTACCTACCTACCTGCCATATGTCATGAAAACCAAAGAATTATGGAAACGTTGGCCTTCTATAAGATTGGTTTATTATAAAAGTTAATGCAATGTTAACCTTTTAAATCACTGCCTTATTATAAAAGTAAATACAATGTTAGCCTTTTAAATAACTGGTTTATTATATAAGTAAATACGTTGTTAGCCTTTTAAATGACCGCTTTATTATAAAAGTAAGTACAATGTTAACCTTTTAAATGACTGATCTATTATGAAAGCAAATACAATGTTAGCCTTTTGAATAACTGGTTTATTATAAAAGTAAATACAATGTTAGCATTTTAAATGACTGGTTTATTATATGAGTAAATAAAGCTAGCCTTATAAATGACTGGTTTAATATAAAAATAAATAAATAAAATGTTAGCCTTTTAAATGACTGGTTCATTATTAAAGTAAGTCTCATATAAAAGGCTGAGTGTTATGTCTTCAAGGCTGATTAACATTTTTATGGGTGTAATGATGGAAGAAGTTAGAAAGAAAAAAAAAAAGTTAGTATACAGTTGTGGAATAAGAAAATAATGGATGGCATTTGACACCGTTCATGTTTGCAGATGATAAAATATTTTGATTGAGGATAGCGAAGAGAACCTACATAAACACGTGGGGCAGTTTCAAAGTGTCTCTCCGAGTATAGTTAACAGTGAATGTGAATACATGTAACGTCATGAGAGTAAACGGAAACAAAAACGACGATGCAATCAGTGTTAATAAGGATGGTGAAACGATGGTAACAGCTGGCTCAAAAAATATTTAGTAGTAAAAGAACGAATGATGGTAGGAGGAGAGCAGAGACGAATGGTACACAACAGGTGAAGAGAGTAGGGGGTTTATACAAAACATGAGGCAGTGAAGATGTTTATGTATGTCCAAACATATATATGTACAGTAAATATGTATGTATCACAAACGTAGGTAGTACTTTCGGATATGGAAGTTACTACCGGAAATATAAGTAATATGTTCTTGTTTTTTTATATATGAATGAGAATTTTCAGCCTTCACACAATTTATTTATATTGTGTGTGTGTGGGGGGGGGCACAGTGGTCATAACACGACAAAGTTAAAGTCATACTGTACATAAATGTTCTCTCTCTCTCTCTCTCTCTCTCTCTCTCTCTCTCTCTCTCTCTCTCTCTCTCTCCTCTCTCTCTCTCTCTCTCTCTCTCGTGAAGTAATGGAATTGCCAAACCTTATCAACATTACTATATAAAGTAACTGACTCTCGTCGCTGAACGTGGAAATAAACGCAAGCGAATACAAATATTTTTTTATTTATTTCACCAGAATATGTGTGAAGGAGATGCATTTCGAAAAAGTACATTTGATGCGCTGCCTATTTCCCACGGAGACACGACAGTAATAACAGAAGATGTGAATGCTGCTCTTCGTGTCATCACACAATTCCAATCTGACCACTTAATTTTACGTAACTGCATTCCACGGACTGACCTTCTAATCAATTGATAGCAATATTGCTATCACTGTTCCTGCCATTGTTAGACGTCTATTTTCTCGATTATTAATAGCAAATCACTGTTATTATTAATGATGATGATGATGAAACACGAAGGGTGGCATAAATGTTCCTTCGCCTTGGTAACCAAAATGACACCCAAAAGAATTCGCAAGAAATCTCAGCCCTGAAATGCAACGCCCTCTCTCTAACCCCCTTCAACCTCCCCCCCAACAAAAAAAAAAAAAAAGTCCTGTGAGTGGGTAAAATGAGCCGTGAAGCGATGGTGGGGAACTTGAACTTTTGGACGCCTCACTGGGGCCAACTTTATGGGTCGGTGCCGGAAGATTCTGGAAGTGTTCCAGCATCATGGAAAGCATTAAGGATGGAATTTATGGGGTTCTCCAAATAATGGAGGTGATAAGATTCAATGAGAGACTGCAAGAATGTATTCTTCTGTATTTTCATGCATGAACTTAGAGAGAGAGAGAGAGAGAGAGAGAGAGAGAGAGAGAGAGAGAGAGAGAGAGAGAGAGAGAGAGAGAGAGAGAGAGATTCTCACTTCTCTATTCCCAGAATCAATTACTTATTAAGTGGCTGTCTTCGTAAGTATTGTGGAATTCACCATTCAGTTTGCAAAACAGCAGTCAGCGACCGAAATATGTCGCAAAGTACCTAAAATGAAATGCTTTCATTGTTCAAATAGTGCAGACGACTGCAGCTTGACACTGTCCTAAGAGAGCGTAAGCACACGACAGAATTATAAGGTTTATGTTTTAAATTTTTTTTCCCCTTTATCGGTCACTCATAAAATTTAAAAATATAAAATTTGATTGAATAGATACACATTTTTAAAATGTAATGCAGGAAAAATTTAAGCCACACGCAAGTAAACTGCTTCCAGTGAGCTTTAGAACCTTCCTATAAAACATATATTTAATAGCTATCAGACACTTATATCGAGTACATCTATCGGAATGAATAAAATCGATTTAATCTGCCTTACAGGATTAATACCTCCCTCCGTTCCTCTGGACTGAAATGGAGATCACTCAAATTTTCGTGCCATTAAACAGTCACGCAACTGACCATAGATATGTTGAAGGCGCACTTGTTTGAAATGACTTCACCATATGCCAGAAATGCTTCAATTTATGTGTTAATTCAAATGGTGTCCTAACATATGAATGCTAACGGGAGTGTGATTACTTCATTATCCAAAGGATATACAACCAAAAGTAATTTTTTGGTACGCCAACATCCTACAGTCTCTAACCACTACTCTGCAAAAACTGCACTTGTAATCGTGTAAAAATAATCCCTAAAACTAAAAGGGCTCCCTTTCAACAGAAATTCCGTGCAACTTGAAGCAAAGTTCTGTACCAAACCGGCTAACTTCTGTTCCAGGAAAACTGGATCGTTAGCGAGGGTCACGTGCATTCATTTAGCGAGACAGTACACTAGATTCGACTTTCATCATGAAAAAGTGCTTGATTAAAGTTAGTAGGGCCAACTGGGGGGAAAAAGCTTTTTGCTATTCTAAATGTACGTCTATTCATTTAAAAATACCACATAACGAAAATATAACCCATATGCATGAAACAATTTTGTTTCATTATCCTTACAACGTCTTGCTCGTTTTCAGTTAGAATTTCTCCTGGCAAAATTAAAAGAAAATTGGCAACGTTCACAGAGTGTGCTTGCCAACACAAGTAGAACGAAACGACTTGCCCCATAAAAGCAGCAGGATATGCGTCAAGTTTCTATTTTGGACCAGAAATGTATGGATGGCTCTTATTATCTAAGTGCAACGTGCAAAGCCCCATTTCTGGAAGTGGTGTACACTTGCCAAACACAAGAATAAAAATGGCAAAATCTGTAGAAACTGAAATTATGCAGAGTTTTTCTAAGCAGTTTAGCCAGTAAGACAAAATGGACGACTATAAAAAGGGGGAGACGTTTCACCCACACGTCACGCAATGAGGTAAGGATATCTGAATCACCAAGAGTAATGAGAAAGAAGTATTATTAGAACAAATAATCTGCGATATTTCTGAAGCAGCGCCTGTTAGGAAAAACAAAGCCAATGCGGAAGTACGAAAAGAGGGTCCATGTAAAATATGGTAGGAAACTATCCATATTCTTTAAATTAAAAATGATTCATTGCATTATTATGCAATATACTACATCACATGAATCAAAACACACTAGGTGTAGGTAAAAATGAAGTAAACTTCTGGGAAATAAATATCTGAATACAGCTGCTTAATGTGACTACCATTTAAACGCTCCATCACTGGTACAAAAGCTAACTGTTCCCGTAGAAAATTAGAAAAAAAATCATGAAAATTAAAAACTGGTATTTCACAAATATTTGCCACTGAATAATAAATAAACCACATCTGCTATGGTTACAGTAATAAAACGTGGCGGCCTTCAAAAGTCAGCATTATGCAAAATGCTTCCAAGAGCAGCAGCACTAAACATATATCACACTATTATTATTACTATTTGTATACAATCTTACTGAAGAAGTAGAAAGGCCGCGAATTCGCATACCAGGCTTCCAAAAGATAGAAAAAATTAGATATAACATTTTTATATACATACACACATACATACATACATACACACATATATATATATATATATATATATATATATATATATATATATATATATATATATATATATATATATATATATATATATGTGTGTATATATACGTATATTTATAATTGTGTATAGCACTTCTCAAAAAGAAAAATTATTTTCATGCAAACGCTAACATTTACAATGAAATCCAATCTCCCCTCCCTGAAACATTAGATTTAAGACAGTGGAACCCATTACATCAAATGCAAGGTATTCAAGATCAATAGCATTCCAGAAAAGAATAAATTCTTGTTATCACGATTAAATCCGATACCCTACTTCTCAATAGGGGAAAACAAATTACGAGCGTCAGATCCATCCACAGGAGATAGACAAAACAGATGTTTAGACATTACAACAAGGAAACGGCTATATTTAGTATGAAACCAACATCTACTGTTCACCCTGATAATTTTGCATGACTTTTAAAACTTATTTGTTATAATATATATTATGATTATTAGACTGGAATTGAATGATAAAATTTAGCCCAAAGGCAAGCGCTGGGACCTATGAGGTCAATCAGCGCTGAAAATAATGTTGAAACAATTGTTAGGAGAGAGGAAAGTAAGAAATATGAAGTTCATCACGAACCATTATCGTATTATTTAATGTGATTCTAACGCCCACCAACACCAACCCCAATGAAAAAGCCACCTCAGCTCCTCATTACTTCATAAAAAAATTATTTTATTTTTCTTTTTTCCAAGTTGCTTCGAAGCCTTTTATATGCAAAACAACCGGTTAGCACTCATTGATTAGGACGCCATTTAAAGGTGGTACTAACAAGTGCACACGAAATGCTTCCCAACCAAATGTCACAGGTCTGCATTCATCTAAGAATGAAAAAAAATTCTAATTAAGTGATTTCTGTCAATAAAATACACTCCCAAACAGAAACACTATATTATCCCCAGATATCCAAGAAGTCTTCAACACTGGTAAATGAGTCAGGTAACAACATACACCCTTTTCACCTTTCCTCGTTTACTGTTTGAAAACCACACGTCTTTAACCTGGTGCTTTCAAACATCGCCAATCGACTCTTTGCAGATATTTCACATCAAATTTCTTGTATGGGGTACGCCATGAAAACTTATTTCACATCAAATTTCTTGTATGGGGTACGCCATGAAACTGAGAAGAAACACTTAAAGACTTACATTCCTTCAAGAATACTCGTGCGCTTCCATTCACCTACACAAACATAGTGCAACTTCTTACAATTAAATCTATACATAACGCTCACTCACCTACTGCAATTTCATAACCACAAAACGCACATCTGCAACGATACACGCACAAAACACACATAACACTTACTGCAATGAAATGCACACAAAACTCAGACTTACTGCAATGATACACATACAAAACGCAGACTTATTGCAATGATACACACAAAACGCAGACTTACTGCAATGAAATACACAAAACGCAGACTTACTGCAAAGTAACACATACAAAACGCAGACTTACTGCAATGATACACATACAAAAAGCAGACTTACTGCAATGAAACACATGCAAAAAGCAGACTTACTGCAATGAAATACACACAAAACCTATACTTACTGCAATGAAACATACAAAAAGCAGGCTTGCACAATGATACACATACAAAAAGCAGACTTACTGCAATGAAATGCAGACAAAACTCAGACTTACTGCAATGAAACACATACAAAACGCAAACTTACTGCAATTAAATGCACACTAAATGCAGACTTACTGCAATGATACACATACAAAAAGCAGACTTACTGCAATTAAATGCACACTAAACGCAGAATTACTGCAATGATACACATACAAAACGCAGACTTACTGCAATGATACGCATACAAAACGCATACTTACTGCAATGAAATGCACACAAAATGAAGACTTACTGCAATGAAATGCACACAAAATGAAGACTTACTGCAATGAAATGCACACAAAACGAAGACTTACTGCAATGAAATGCACACAAAACGAAGACTTACTGCAATGAAATGCACACAAAACGAAGACTTACTGCAATGAATTGCACAAAAAATGCAGACTTGCTGAAACAAATTGCACATAAAACGCAGACTTACCGCAATGAATGCTAACAAAACAGAAATAATGCAATGAAACGCACACGAAACAGACTTACTGCAATGAAATGCACGAAAAAGGCAGAATTACTGCAAAGAAACGCACAAAAACAAAGACTTACTGCAATGTAATGCTCACAAAACGCAGACCTGCTGCAATGAAATGCACACAAAACATACTGCAATGAAATCCAAAAAACACACTTACTGCAATGAAATGCAAAAAAACAGGCAACACAAAACAGACTTGCTGCAATAAAATGCAAATGAAATGCACATAAACAGACTTACTGCAATGAAATGCAAAAAACACACACTTACTGCAATGAAATGCACACAAAACAGACTTACTGCATTGAAATTCACAAAAAAGGCAGAATTACTGCAAAGAAATGCACAAAAAACAGACTTACTGCAATATAATGCTCACAAAATGCAAACTTGCTCCAATGAAGTGCACACAATGCAATGAAATGCATGCAAAACAGACTTACTGCAATGAAATTAAAACAAAAACGACTTACTGCAATGAAATGCAGTTTGCGTTTAATTGCAGAAGTCTTTTGTTTGCATTCCATTGCAGTTTGTTTTGTATGCATTTCATTGCAGTAAGTCTGTTTTGTATGCAATTAAATGCACACAAAACAGACTTACTGCAATGAAATACATACAAAATGCAAACAAAACAGACTTACTACAACGAAATGCATACAAAATGAAGACTTACTGCAATGAAATGCAAACAAAATGCAGACTTACTGCAATAAAATGCAAACAAAATGCAGACCTACTGCAATGAAATGCATACAAAATGTAGACTTGCTGCAATGAAATGCACACAAAACAGACATACTGCAATGTAATGCAAACAAAATAGACTTACTGCAATGAAACGCAAACAAAATGCAGACTTACTGCAATGAAATGCACAAAAAACATACAATGTAATGCATACAAAACGCAGACTTGCTGCAATGAAACGCAAACAAAACAGACCTACTACAATGAAATGCACACAAAAACGCACTTACTTCAATGAATAAAAATGCAGACTTACTGCAATGAAGGGCACACAAAAACGCACTTACTGCAATGAAATGCACAGAAAAAGGCAGACTTACTGCAATGAAATGCAAACAAAACAGATATACTGCAATGAAATGCACACAGACCAGACATACTGCAATGAAATGCAAACAAAACAGACATACTGAAATGAAATGCACACAGAACAGACATACTGCAATGAAATGCAAACAAAACAGACATACTGAAATGAAATGCACACAGAACAGACATACTGCAATGAAATGCAAACAAAACAGACATATTGCAATGAAATGCAAACAAAACAGACATACTGCAATGAAATGCACACAGACCAGACATAATGCAATGAAATGCAAACAAAACAGACATACTGAAATGAAATGCACACAGAACAGACATACTGCAATGAAATGCAAACAAAACAGACATACTGAAATGAAATGCACACAGAACAGACATACTGCAATGAAATGCACACAAAACAGACATGCCAAAATGAAATGCAAACAAAACAGACATATTGCAATGAAATGCAAACAAAACAGACATACTGCAATGAAATGCACACAGACCAGACATACTGCAATGAAATGCAAACAAAACAGACATACTGCAATGAAATGCACACAAAAACGCACTTACTTCAATGAATAAAAACGCAGACTTACTGCAATGAAGTGCACACAAAAACGCACTTACTGCAATGAAATGCACAGAAAAACGCAAACTTACTGCAATGAAATGCAAATAAAACAGACATACTGCAATGAAATGCACACAGACCAGACATACTGCAATGAAATGCAAACAAAACAGGCATACTGCAATGAAATGCACACAGAACAGACATACTGCAATGAAATGCAAACAAAACAGACATACCGCAATCAAATGCAAAGAAAACAGACATACTGCAATGAAATGCACACAGAACAGACATACTGCAATGAAATGCAAACAAAACAGACATACTGCAATGAAATGCACACAGAACACATACTGCAATGAAATGCAAACAAATCAGACATACTGCAATGAAATGCAAACAAAACAGATATACTGCAATGAAATGCAAACTAAACAGACATACTGCAATGAAATGCACACCGAACAAACATACTGCAATGAAATGCAAACAAAACAGACATACTGCAATGAAATGCAAACAAAACAGACATACTGCAATGAAATGCACACAGACCAGACATACTGCAATGAAATGCAAACAAAACAGACATACTGCAATGAAATGCACACAGAACAGACATACTGCAATGAAATGCAAACAAAACAGACATACTGCAATGAAATGCACACAGAACAGACATACTGCAATGAAATGCCAAAAAACAGACATAACGCAATGAAATAAAAACAAAATTCAGACCATTGATGAAATGCAAACAAAACAGACATACTGCAATGAAATGCACACAAAACAGACATGCTGTAATGATATGCAGACAAAACAGACATACTGCAATGAAATGCAATGAAATGCACAAAAAAGGCAGACTTACTGCAATGAAATGCACACTAAACATACAATAAAATGTGCACAAAAGGCAGACTTACTGCAATGAAATTCAAACACAACCGACATACTGCAATGAAATGCACACTAAACATACAATGAAATGCACACAAAAGGCAGACATACTGCAATGAAATCCAAACACAACAGACATACTGCAATGAAATGCAAAAAAAAGACTTACTGCAATGAAATGCAAACAAAAGACTCACTGCAATAAAATGCAAACAAAACATACAATGATATGCTAACAAAAAACAGACTTGCTGCAATGAAATGCAAACAAAACAGACTTACTGCAATGAAATGCACATAAAAAGCCAGACTTACTGCAACGAAATGCAAACAAAACAGGCTTACTGCAATGAAACACACAAAACAGACTTGCTGCAATGAAATGTAAACAAAGCAGACTTGCTGCAATGAAATGCGCGCAAAGCACAAACTCACTGTAATGAAACGTACACAAAACCCGAACTTGCTGCAATGAAACACACAAAATGCAGACTTAAAGTAACACACAAAATGCATCATTCAATAAAGGATAAAAAATGCAGCCATATTACAATGAAAACCAGTGTTACTGTATATTAAGAATGTGGGCGCTTGCATTTCTGTGAACAACCGCAAGAAGGTCACATGATTGAAATCACTAATTCTTCTTCTGTTAAATCTGGATGTTCATCCCGATACTGCTAATACCCTGTCTTCCTCCCTACTAAGCTTGTGCATGCTTTATCCACACCCTCAAGGGAATAAGAATAACCATTATACGAGAGAAATATCTCAAGTCTACTTCCGACCAATTCTTTTATGTTCGGATCATGCTCTCACTTCACATCTACTTTCAAATGTGTCGCGTGAGTGGTTGGAATATCTCCGTCCAACTCGTACCCGGGGCCCTCTTATATGCCACATATTGTAGGCCAGTGGTAAGTGGTTACAACATGAACAACGATCCTAATTCACGACTTGTGAAAATCCCTCTTCACCAAAGCCTTCCCACAATTGGGCTCCAGTTCCTTTGCGTGAGGATACTTGCGCACGCACGTTTTGTTGCTCATATATTTTTATTATAAAAGCATTTTATTTATATCACCAGCTGCTTCCTAACTATAATTCACTCCTCTTCTCTTCGCAATGGTGTCTCTTTTTGTCTCGCAGGCATTCCATCCCGTCGAATATTGCATACTTACTTTATAACACGTTATATGTTTAGCATATAATTATAATAATGCAAATAGAAATGATATCATCTGTCATTTTCGTTCAAAGCTCCGACTCCTTCCAGACCCCACGCCCTCTCAGGAGCCTGTCTGACAGCAGCCGCACCGTTCGGACTCCCTCCACATTTACTATTTCGAATTCAGCAATTCCGAACTGGTCGATTAATCGACTTACCCAGCAAGCAATGGAATTCTCTGGAAATCCCTCCTTCCTTTGAGGGGGAGGGTCGATTCTTTCGTGGCTAGACGCTACTTTTCTCCCCTTAACATCCTCCATTTCTATTTCGGTTCTCCCTTGTCGATTTGAATCCACTTCGGCACTGAATTCTGTTTCATCAAAACTACGAAAATATACTAATCATTCAAGAGAGAGAGAGAGAGAGAGAGAGAGAGAGAGAGAGAGAGAGAGATTCTTTCACAATACATTATTTACAAACAAAAGCAATCTGATTACTAACAAAAGCAATTTTAATTCACTGCAAAGAATGGGAATAATTAACTTGAAAACTATATCTCTCACATCGTTATTCCTTCGTACACGTAACATTCATACCATCACTGTAGCTTAACAGGAATCACCAATGTCAATATTTCCATAATGGAAGATACATCTGAATATTTCATCATAATGTTCCCTATTTTTTCGATCTTCCAATTCCCTTCATTCTTACTAAAGTAGTAAATGGTCCTCACAACAGTATTTTCGCATATTGTCGCTCAAAAATTCCAAGTCTCAACTTCCTTCATATCATGCTAAAAATGTTTCCAATTTCCCATCTCAAACAGTAGTTCATACCTTAGCTCAGGATATTAACACGACATTCAACTCCATTTTTTTTAACTTCGTACTAAACCTACCGCTTCCATTTTTCAGACGAGAGCTGTTTCCTAGACTACTGCTGCAATGAAAAATCGGATTCCGTAGTTTACAGTCGTCGCAAAATGGAAAAACAGAGCCACTGCAATTTTCCTCCCTCCTTCGACTTCTTCTTCTGCCAAATTGAGTGAGGCGAACCTGGTGGTCGGTCCCCTTTACATGTGGACTGAGAAACGCCTGACGCTATCTCTATTATTTACGGGACGAACTCAGCGTCGCAATAAAAGTGCAAAGTATAAATCTACTTTTTAAATAACTCCTGTTCGGAAAATATCAAATCAATATCTTCAAAGATTTCTCAACGGAAATCACATCCAATTCATCGTTTTATGCATTTAATCATTTTTTTCAATGCAGCTAACACTTTCCGATTTTTGAATTATCAATTTATCAGCGAACAAATAAAGCAAAGTCTTCCCTGCTTACTACCCACGTCGGCCAACGACATATATCATTTTACACACACACATACTTTATATATATATATATATATATATATATATATATATATATATATATATATATATATATAATATATATATATATATATATATATATATATATATAGAGGGTAAGTCAAAAAGTTCCAGGAAAAATTCAATATACTCTTTATTTAAGGAAATTCAAACATCATTTTTCTACATATCTACCATCTAACTCTATACACTTTTCAAGGCGCTGTTTCCACCTCTGCAACCCTTCTTTGTAGAAATTTGGGGCCTTTCTATTAAACCATGTTGAAACTGCATGTTTAGCAGGATCCAAAGATTCAAACCGGACTCCTCTTAAGTGTTCCTCGAGTTTTGGGAACAGGAAAAAAATCTGAAGGAGCAAGATCAGGACAATAAGGAGGATGTGGAAGAGTTTCCCACCTAAATTTCCGTAGGACTTCTCTTGCAACCCTTGATGAATGTGCTGGAGCGTTATCATGATGGAACAAAATTCTGCGGTGCAACTTTCCTCGACGTTTTTAGCCAATGCAGTCTTCAGTTTTTGCAAAACACCTTTGTAGTAGTTCCCGGTGATTGTTTTTGTCCTTCAAGGAAATCAATCAAAATCACTCCTTTGGAGTCCCAAAACACTGTTGCCATAACCTTCTGGGCAGATCTCGCCACTTTGAACTTCACTGGTGCAGCTGAACCTCTTGGTAACCATTGCTTTGATTGAATTTTACTTTCTGGGTCATATTGATGGATCCAAGTTTCATCTCCAGTAACAATCCGGTCAAAAACTCTGATTCATTTGATTCAATCTTCGTTAAAACTGCAAGAGAAAGTTCAGCTCTTTGATGCAGTTGGTCTTCTTCAAACCAAGATTTTCATTTTTGCAGTCGATGGTCTTCCCGACGATCTCTTGGGTTGTCTTTGAGGTCCTCCCTCTCTTGGGTTGTCTTTGACCTCCTCCTCCTAAATCGCTTTATCCAATCATAAACAACTGATTTAGATGGAGAAGAATCTCCATAAACTTGTTGCAAAGCTTCAATAATTTTTTCCTGGTTTCCAATCAAGCTTGGCCAGGAACTTGATGTTAGCTCTTATCTCAAAATTTTTATTTTCCATGGGTTCAAAAGTTACTTTTCTGAAGCAGATGTTAACACCACGGTAGCAAGAGGATGACTGAGGTATCAAGTCTATATGGATCACTACATCACAGATAATTGTTTACCAAGTATTTGGGTTGTTTCATTCCTGTGTAAATACATCATTCAACATTTTTTCCTGGAACTTTTGACTTACCCTCGTGTATATATATATATATATATATATATATATATATATATATATATATATATATATATATATATATATATATATATATATATATATATATATATATATATATATATATTTTTTTTAAATATTATTGCTGTTTGCCCTCGATGTATTTAGGTGTAGGAATATTAGTCAGACTGACCTCGACAGAGAACATCTCTGTTCCCGCAGGTAGGCCAGGCAATTCAAGATAACGATCACAGCAGAGACAGATGGCGCCCGAGCATAGGCTGGGTAGTTCAAAAAACAAAATATGCCTATGGCATTAGGGACCTAAACCTCAGAGAGGGTTTTCACTCAATAGTCTCTAGTAATGGTGGCCTTAAGCTACCTTTCCCTTTACTCTATGCATTCAGCAATGTCTTTGTCAAGGTCGGAGTGCCTGGGGCGGCTTGTCAAGAGACTGCCTCACCTTGCGGGAACGCGAGCGAGGTCACAGAGACAGACAGACCACGAATGAGGAAGTACACCGCGTAGCATGCCGGAACGGTGTCCCTTTGTTCCCTTACTCCACTTTTGCTCCTACGTCTATATTAATTAGTGAATTGGGAAGACTGCCAGAATCCCGACTCCTGAGGTACATCGTTGTCAAAGCGACTCGGCGTTCAAGGTAAGTCCGATTCTTGTTAAAGCTTACGATTGACTAATAACTTTTCTCTATTTCCGTTTTCTTTGTTTCATTCTCCAGCCACCACTTACGGGATATGCTATTACGAAGTCTAGATTAAGTCAAATTATTATATTGTTAGCGTTAGCCGAATTGTCCTAATAGGTCTCGGGGATTTAGGCAAGCAAGTCATTTTTAATACTCTGGTATTCGTTATGCCGAGCGCTCATTGTTTGGGGGAGAACCGTTGTGGTTTTTGTATTTAATAACATTTTAACAAGTAGAGATTTTTTTCTGCGTCCGCAGTTGGTGACGTTTATCATAAAGTCTTTATTCCTTGAATATTCTTTGTTAAGGTTAATTACCCTTAACTGGCGACCTTTGATTAATTAACGTCTGTCTTTGAGGTTAACTCTTGGCTTCAAGAGACAGGTTACATGTATTCTTGGCCTGCAAGGCCGTGAAACTTTATGTAAATTAACCAATAACTGATTAGCCAAGACACACACATAACATTGGCGACCTTGCCAGGATCTAAAGTAAATTTTAGAGAAAGAATCTGGAGAAAAGGAAATTAATTACATTAATTCCAAAGATAAAAGTCTGATATTGAATTCCATTTTACTCTTCCAAACATGGAGCCAGGCATAATAATAAGCAATAAGAAGTATAGTAAGAATTAGCGTAGGTAGGCAAGGGTGCATCGAAAGCAGAGTGAGTCATAATTTGTAACGTTTAAGAAAGGGCACTGTACCGCGTTCGGAGCATTTGAGTCAAGTCGTCTAGTAATGAATCCGAAGACCGAATGCGCAGAGCCCATTTCAGGTACACAGAGTAATTTAGTAATCGCGTCAGCAATTCCGATCGTTATTGTTTTCATATAGCGGGAATCATTCAAAACACCGTGTCAATGAAATAGCGAACGAACGGAAATAGTAATTTTACCATAAAATACATTTTTCAGTAACGTAAATTTGGTCCCATCCGAACCACACAAATCCATTTCATTGTCCCGTCCGAATCAGTCCTTAAACAGACGTTTTCGCCGTGGAAAATACGATAACAAACGACACAAAGTTGTTTGGTAATTTCATTTTCCATCCTTAACGTAAAACGCTATGCATGATTGGTATATTTAGAGTAAAATCTGGATACCTGCATTTGTTTCGTTCGTTGTTTTGAATTTTGTGCTAAAAAGAAAATACCCGCTGCACGGTTGTTTTGAAATTGTTTAAACTAGAGGACCCGCCATTTGGGGTTCCCGCGCCGCCCAAGGTTTTGAATTTAGGCCTAACGGGACTTGGCCGCCATCTTAAGACCTTGTTATTGTGACTTGACTCTGCTTCCAGCCACTTTCGGGTCTACTTTTTTTTTTTTTTTTTTTTGGCGTAGTAGACCCACCTCGCAATATCTTAGCTAGACAGACTTCGGTAGACAAAACCAAGATATAATTTAGTCAGGGAAAGATAGGCCTTAGTTAGGATTAATACAATAACAAGTTCCTATACAAATACCTGATGCCAAAAACCATATAAAAAGAATTTTAAATTTTACGCTAAAATCTTGTGACGTCACGTCGGCTCCTTTGAGGGTCAGATAAAGCCTCGCTCAGGAAGCAAAGACGACGTGTCCGCATTTTATTTAGAACCATGCCATTGTGCAATTATAAAATCTTTGCTTAACATGGTCTCAAGCAGCAAGAAATTAGCTGATTGAAAATCTCTCTCTCTCTCTCTCTCTCTCTCTCTCTCTCTCTCTCTCTCTCTCTCTCTCTCTCTCTCTCTCTCTCTTCATTCAAGTAAGCCGTCTCTCTCCCTCTCTCTCTCTCTCTCTCTCCCTTCATTTAAGTAAGCCGTAAAGTGATAACCTTTCGAGTGTACGTGACCCGCTTCAAAGAAAGACGGGCCGACACAGAAATTAAATTAATAAGTAAAAGAAATACCTCTGTCCCACAAGTCAGATGAGGACAAGTTAAGCTTTTACAGTGATAAATTGTCGGTCGACTGAGGCCTGGTACCCCTACCCATAGCGAAACCATAGTTTTCATCCTCTGAAAGAAGAGCGGTTAGCTGGGACCAGCCACTCAAAAGTACCTTTAGAAAAAAAAAAAAATTCACTTTATTCCACCGTGCCAATAATTTGCTGCACTGTCATCAATTGAATAGCTTACTTCTCTCTCTCTCTCTCTCTCTCTCTCTCTCTTTTACCTTCCCTTTCTCTCTCATTCAATTGTTACACTCTGCAGAGGGTGTAGAGTGCCTTTCCTCCTATATAGCCTAGTTGGACTCCAGTAGAGGGTCCCTAGGAACACATTGGCACCATAGTAACACCAAGCAAGAATATAAGAAAATAAATAAAACCAAAACAAAAGGGAACACAGAAGAGAAAGTTCTTCTGGAACCTAACCTGCACCAGTGCCTAGGGATACTGAGTGGCACCAGTGTGACCTGTACACGGCACACCCAACTACAGTGCCACCTTTTGAAAGGGTGCCACGTCACTGAAGAGACACTTCCTCACTGCCCAAGTACGACCAGTCGACCCGGTTAGACCCCCTTCCCCACCAGAACCAATGCAGCAGAAAATTATAAAACCTTCCTGGGGCTGGGGACGGCGGCAGGTCTCACCGGCTCGGAACTTACCACCTGGGTCAAGGAGCAAGTGGACGACTTGGCCAAGCAGGAGAAGGAAGAAAGACTTGAACGGAGGAAGTATGGAGAAGAACGGAGGGCGTATGAAGCCGAGCAGAGGCAACTAGAAGAGGAAAGAGAAGAAAGAAAACAGCATGAGTTAGCCTGCAAGGAAAGTGAGCTAGCCTTCAAGGAGAAAGAGCTCGAGCTGGAAAGAGCGAAAATGGAGAATGCCGAAGCTATGGCTAGACAGCAAGCCTCCAGTCCTACACCTGCTGCATCAAACGCTCCAATTTCGAGCATCAATTCCCTAGTCCCCAAGTGGACTGAGGACGAGCCAGAAGCATGGCTGGAGGAGATCGAGGCTCTTTTCGATAACTACAGCACCACGGAGACGGAGAGAGCCTTAATACTAGCCAGGCATATGGAGGAAAAGCCAAGGCAGCGCTTCGCTCACTGGAGAAGAGCCAGAGGCAACATGGCAGAAGTTTGTAGAGTCATTACCAAGGCCTACGAAATAACCCCAGAAAAATGGAGACAACGGCTCCGAGGTCTTGCCAAGGAAGTCGGCTGGTCTTGGACAGAATGGGCATGTCACAAAACCCAGTCCGGTACGCGCTGGTTCGACTCCTTGGCCTGCACGACGTTTGAGGATCTCTTCAATCGGACCATGCTAGAAGACCTTTACCAATGTGTGCCTGGGCCCCTTGCTGTATATCTTAACGATAAACAGCCCCCACACTTATGGAAGCTTGTCTCATGGCTGATTCGTGGGAAACTTTCAATCAGTCGCATAGCACCTCGCAGAAGCGAATCGTTCCTCCAGCCTACCTCTCAAACTCAAATCGCTCAAAGAATGGACTGCCGAGCAAGACCATGTGCAACTATTGCAAGAAGGGGTGACACACTGAAGCAGGGTGCCGATACAAACTCGGCACTAATAAGCAGCCTACCCCTACCAACCAGAACTCCTCTCCCGATTCATCTGCTCAGCCCTCTCCTCCGACAGTTACTGCAGGCCACCGAGCCCATCCAAAAGGCCCGTGCAAATCCTGTGGGGCTGCCAGCCACTACAATGCTGGATCTCCGGCCTGTCCACATCATGTCCCCACCACAAATTTTGTCAACCTAATTAGCACTTCATTTTCTGCAGCCGGTCCGCACCGGATCCTTTACCCCGAGAGACTGGAAACCCAGTTCATCTCGGTGGCCCCTTTTCAGAGCACTAGCCTGCCCGTGACCCTTCCGGTCACAGTAGACACTGCGGCAGACATTAACCTGATCACTAGGGCCCAAGTGCCAGCCGGTGCCATGGTTGACGAAAAAACACGGTGGGAAATGCAGTGGACAGAAGGCTACACCATTACCGTTCCCACGGTCCAACTCCAGGTTACGACACCTTGGGGCACGATACCCCACCACCTTGGCGTGGTGGGTGGAATTCGGCCCGGAGTGGCCTTCTTGTTGGGACGGGATCTTCTCTGGGGAAGCCCGTTACCAACGCCACTTCACAGCCACGTTACCTCCTCCACGGAGGCCCCATCTAGAACTCTCGATAAAGTCAAACCCCAACCTTCCGCCCACCAAAGTGGTCCGCGGAAGGGGCATAAACCAAACTATTTTAGGCCTAGCCCTCTCCAATCGCGAAGGGCTGGCCCACCAAGAGGTCCTCCCTCTCCCTGAAGAGATATTCAGGAGGAGCAGTACCGCTGCAGGACGTGCAAGCGGACAGACCACTCCACAAATTGGGAGGGCTGCCCAAGTAGGCAACGCCAAGCGGACGCCCCCGAACAAAACTCTCGGAGAGGCTACGATCTCCTGCTGGGGCAGGAATCTCTGCCGCAGCCAAACCCAAGTCGTCAGCGAGGTATTGCACCTCCGGACCCCTTGTCAGGCATGCCTGACCCTCAACTGCTGCCAGTGCCACTTGCGAGTACTGAGCAGTGCCCCACTCCGTCCGCCACGTACGTTGAGCTACCAATTAAGAAGGCCCCTATGCCGGGTCTAAATCATGAGGAAAATCCTCCTCCGGGAGATGTAGGATTCCCCATGCAGTTGATCATCCCAACTGGAGAGCCTCCAGCACCCGAGACTTCTTCTTTGCCAAATCTGACTCCAGGGGATGAACCCCTGGAGGATCGAAATGTTACCCCGTCTCTGGAAGACCAGGAACTGGCCTCCTCAGACACAGAAGTCGAGATCGCTCTCGCTCCGGTTGTCGCAGCAGCCAGAGTGGGGAGCCCTCTTGTAGCTTTTGAAGTTGCCCTGACTTCGCGCCCGCTAGCCCTTCTGGCCTGTCCCCAGAGTCGGTGCCCTCATCCCCTCCTAAGCCTGATAATGATAGGCCTTGGAGGAACCCGAAAAAGAAGAAGAAGGGGCGGAAGAGAGCCCAGTAGTTGCCGAGCCATAAGCTCATCCAGGCACTAGTGCCCTCTCGGCACAGTGCCCTACCATCTTAGAGTGATCCTGGCCCCTTGCCCAGAGGAGGTAGCCAGTGTGATCTCTTTTCTTGTACATAGCCTAGACCGCCTTAAGTACGGTACAACAATTTAGTAGCCTTGTTCCTTCCACTTACCACCGAGCCGCAGTAATCATGTAAGTAGCAAAACTAATTTCAATAATCTTAACGATGGTGAAACGAGCCACGATGCTCATGACACGCATGGCCTAAGACCTCATGAGGAACCCATTTATCATATGAGGCAACCCTCATGAATTAACTAGTAATTATTAATTGTATTAAACATAAACCACGTTGTAATTTAGTTAGAACATTAACTCTTATGTTGGTGCTACGGTCGGGTTAGGATAGGTTAGGCTAGGGAATACCATAGAATGTACCACTAGGCTAGGTCTAAAAACGTCATGATTGTAGGAGGTAGCCTATAATAACCGTAAGCACCTTCTAGTACTATTAGAATTAGGTAAAGTAGTCATTATAGCTCATATCCTATCTAGGGTTAGGTAGTTCTGTAGCTAGGTAGGCTAACCAGGACTAATCTGCTCAGGGGAAGAAGAGTAACCTACTAGAGGCGAACAGCTTGCTTAGGACAGACCTTCACGCCCGAAAAGGGAGTGAAGGCCCTCTTAAGGGGGGGAGCTTTTATAAATATTACTGCTGTTCGCCCTCGATGTATTTAGGTGTAGGAATATTAGTCAGATTGACCTCGACAGAGAACATCTCTGTCCCGCAGGTAGGCCAAGCAATTCAAAATAACGATCACAGCAGAGACAGATGGCGCCCGAGCACAGGCTGGGTAGTTCAAAAAACAAAATATGCCTATGGCATTAGGGACCTAAACCTCAGAGAGGGTTTTCACTCAATAGTCTCTAGTAATGGTGGCCTTAAGCTACCTTTCCCTTTACTCTATGCATTCAGCAATGTCTTTGTCAAGGTCGGAGTGCCTGGGGCGGCTTGTCAAGAGACTGCCTCACCTTGCGGGAAAGCGAGCAAGGTCACAGAGACAGACAGACCATGAACGAGGAAGTACACCGCATAGCGTGCTGGAACGGTGTCCCTTTGTTCCCTTACTCCACTTTTGCTCCTACGTCTATATTAATTAGTGAATTGGGAGGACTGCCAGAATCCCGACTCCTGAGGTCCATCGTATGCGCAAAACGACTTCGGCGTTCAAGGTAAGTCCGATTCTTGTTAAAGCTTCATTCGATTGACTAATAACTTTTCTCTATTTCCGTTTTCTTTGTTTCATTCTCCAGCCACCACTTACGGGATATGCTATTACGAAGTCTAGATTAAGTCAAATTATTATATTGTTAGTGTTAGCCGAATTGTCCCAGTAAGTCTCGGGGATTTAGGCAAGCAAGTCATTTTTAATACTCTGGTATTCGTTATGCCGAGCGCTCATTGTTTGGGGGGAGAACCGTTGTGGTTTTTGTATTTAATACCATTTTAACAAGTAGAGATTTTTTTCTGCGTCCGCAGTTGGTGACGTTTTTCATAAAGTCTTTATTCCTTGAATATTCTTTGTTAAGGTTAATTACCCTTAACTGGCGACCTTTGATTAATTAACGTCTGTCTTTGAGGTTAACTCTTGGCTTCAAGAGACAGGTTACGTGTATTCTTGGCCTGCAAGGCCGTGAAACTTTACGTAAATTAACCAATAACTGATTAGCCAAGACACACACGTAACAATATATATATATATATATATATATATATATATATATATATATATATATATATATATATATATATATATATATATATATATATATATATATATATATATATATCAGGTGCTTGAAATTAGACCCCCTTCCACAGAACAAATGGAAAGTTATGAAGTTTTCTGCTATAGACTTTCTCCAAGTACATTATTTTAAGTTTCTATTACGCTATTTTTCATTTTACATTTCCTGTATTTTCAGACTGAGTGACGGAGTTAGATACAACCATGGCTAACGACTCGGAGGAAATCAGATGGATTGACTGAATCCAGGCTATAACCTTCAGAGAGGCCAGGGATGCTGGTGCATCCTCCATTTCACTTTCCTGGATAGCTAAATACATTAAAAGAGTTGAATCCTTTGTTAAAAGAAACTGGAACAAAAATCCATATGACTGTCATCGCAAAAAGAGTGAGAATCTTGGAAGGCCTGAAGTCCTTTCTCAGGAGTCAAAAGACATCATAGCTAAGGCAGTGGGTAGACCAAGAAAGTCTTTGCGTAAATTGGCGCTTGAACTAGAAACAAAAAGGGGAAAGAAGAGAAGTTATAGTGCTGTATATTGTAAGCTGAAAAAATCTGGTATCAAGCCATTTCATGTTATCAGCAAACCCAACATCACTCAGCAACAGAGAGAAGGCTGTGCATGGTATTGTGGTTCGTTTCTTAAAGATTGGGATGAAGCTGACTTTCTCCATGTTGCCACATCAGATGAATTCTTCATTTACACAGTCAGGAAGCTAAATCATATTTTCCTGAATGTTTGGGAATTTTTGTTTCACAGCCAAACGGTTAATGTGGATCATCAAAGAAAAAGGACAGTCATGGAATGGCGAATACTTCAGAGAAACTGTGCTTACTGGTGGAGTATTTCCTTTCCTCAAAGATCCTGAAAATGTGTTACCTGTTGAAGTCACATTTTTGCTTGATAAGGCACCATGTTTCAAGGCTCTTCAGACAAAGGAGCTGCTTCGAAACAGTGGTATCGATTTCTTCTCTTCAAGTGAATTTCCAGGTAGCTCCCCTGACCTTAATGTGTGTGAAAACATTTGTAGTATCTTAAAGGATCATTTTGAAGCGCGCACAGTGAACTATGATGGTACACCAAGCCTTGACGACCTGCGAAGAGAGGTGACAAAAGTGCTCAGGGAAATGGAGTTTGATTCTCAGCTTTTTTGCGATTTGCTGAAATCATACCCCTCAAGAATGCAGGCTGTGGACAGTCAGATGGAGGCCACACAAAATATTAAATACTCACAGAGTAACTTAAATAAATACCTGTTCTGAATTACTTTTGTTTTTGTCCATATCAATTTTAGTTTATGCTGTAGAAGGAAGGGGTTCTAATTTCACAAACAACCTGTATATGTATGTATATATGTATATATATATATATATATATATATATATATATATATATATATATATATATATATATATATATATGGTTCTAATTTCACAACACCCTGTATGTATATATATATATAAATAATATATATATATATATATATATATATATATATATATATATATATATATATATATATATATATATAAATCATCAACACACAATCACGTGTGGAACAGAAATAAATTTCTGACTCACGTCGGGATCGAACCCAGGTCTCTCAGGTGGAAAGCAAGGGCGTTATCCACTGGGCCATACAAGTCTAAAAGAAGTTGGAACCTGAGAGCAACTGCACCCAAGGAATTACCTGGGCAAGCTAACTGC
>NC_089796.1:43137898-43145398 GCF_040412425.1 Macrobrachium rosenbergii
CCGAGCAATTGCACTCCATTAGCGGCCAAGACAACAAACCGATTTAAAAGATGATTTTCATTCCAATATTAACACAATTGGGAAACGTTTCCACTTCCCAATCAGGAAAAAAATCCTAAAGATGTCCTCATCATCATTATTATTAGTATTATCATTATTATTATTATTATAACTTCTGATATGACAACAAAAAATACTTCAATAACCTTTCCACGAGAATCTAAGCTCTCTTGCTGGGTCCAATCCGGCTAAAAGCAGAGATGAACGTACAGCTTCCGGACATCTTCGAAAATGAAAAAAAAGGGGGTTACTGAAACTTTAAGCAACCCTAAGCGGTCCCGTGCAAGAAGCACTTACAAGTTCAAGAACTAATCAAGAGTAAGTCAATTCTCTTAAAAAACAATTCACATATTAAAAAATATTCATGATCACGAAAGAAAACGTGATTGGTGCCAACAAATTCAGTAAAATTCCGCACCAAAGAGGTGAAACAAGGTTCAAATACAACATTCTCATTATTATTCAGACGATAAACCCTATTCGTATGGAACAAACCAACATGGGCCATTGGCTTCATGTTCAAGCTTCCAAAGAATATGGTTTATTCCAAATAAGTAAGATGAGGCAAAGGGAAAGACAGAGAAGAGAGATCACTTATTAAAAAATAAAAAGTAGACTAATATGTGAATAAATAAGTAAATAAAAATGCAAATAATTAAAATACAAGGAGAGTTGTATTATCGTAGCAATGCACTTCATCTTCGCTTCAACTTTTGACGTTCCAATTGCACGACATCCTCAGGCAGACTGTTCCACAGTCCAACGGTGTGAGGAATAAAGGACTTTTGCAACTGATAATTTCGACAGCTAGGCATATTTACTACACACTGGTGTTGCTATTCAGCACATCTGGTTGCTCTCGGTAGGAAAAGGGGATCGGGGATCAATTGAGAATGTGTAATATCTGTTAACATACAACCTATGTATGAAAAATTGACCAACAAGAGACCATCCGTCGATGGTCCAAGTCATAACTGCTATTATTAGGAAACAGAAACCTATCACCACGAACCACTCTATCTAAAAGAGATACATCTCTGGCAGATATCCACACCGGAGAACAGCAGGAGAAACCGGGGCTAGCTGGCACACTTTTTACAATTTTAGTTATTAGGAATAGAAAACAAACATATTTACAAAATTCTTATCATCATTGAAAAAATGAACATTCCTCTTTATCATAGAGCAACAAAATTGTGGTTGCTCTCAGCATAAGGTAACAGTGAGCTTTAGAAAAAAATAACTTTTTGTGCCAACTTACCCCGTATACGGGGTAAGTTGGCACACATTATGGGGTAAGGTGACACAGTGATAATTAAAAGAAAATTACTACACTGCATTTAAATCAAGTAACAAAAATATATTCTGAATTTCTAAAATACAAAATATAAGGCATTAGTATCACTTCAGATCATCATCTGAATTGCAATTGTGGCAAGTGTAAAATAAATCTTCGTCAGTGAAGTCTTCATGCTTCCGCATGTTACATACACTGCACTTCTCCTGCCTTACCTTTAGAAAATAGTTCTACGCACACTAAACACAGGTTGTCTTCAACTGAGCTTTCTTCTGGATCAGCAGGAGCAGTTCTTAAACTATGCGATTGGTGTTTCTTTTTTGCTTGCGAAAAGAGGCTTCTTTTCATCTTTGGTGTTTTTTTTTTATTCAATTTCTTTTCAAGCGCTTTTTCTTTTTTTACTGGTGTGTCAGTTAGAATAGCAGAACGACGTTTCCTCCTATTCAGTGAATTTTCCCTTTCTGGCACCTGCCTTAGGTAATGGCCTCAGTTCTGCAGGTGAAGTCACTGTCTTCCCAGTTACTCCAGAAGAAGACGGTGTGGGTTCATTCCGTTCTCCAAGGTGATCAATTTACCGTGGACTTCTCCATCAAGAACTTTTTTAATTCCATTGTTGTCTGTCATATTACAAGGCCCTGTATCACGCTGATGACTGGTCTGAAGCCCTTGTGTCCCTTTTTGGACATCTCCCTGTGATCGATCTGTTACATACACACCCATAAAACCAGAATCTTGAAAAAGTCTGTATTCAAAGGTGAAATTCCAGCATTCCTAAACCCACTGAAAACATTAGAATGAGTGACAGCAAGAGGTAAAGCTTTGGAAACTATACCAGGAATGTCATAGATGGTCATAGTTGATCCTGGATTACTAGTCAATCACGAATCACATGCTCTGTTAACACATTTCTTCAGAGGTCTATAAACACTAACATCCAGGGGCTGCAACTTGTGAGAGCAGTGTGGAAGAAATTATATGACACTCATCTCATTATCCTTACCAAATTCCAGGAACAAAACGTAAATTATATAAATAAATAGACTTGTTATTTTTATAAAATAACGTGGAGCAAGTAGCCACGTGTGCCAACTTGCCCCCCCTTTTTTTTTTTTTTTTTTTTGTCAACTTGCCCCACCCCTACCATTTGGTGCAAAAACACTTACCAGTCCATACCAAGAAACCTGGAGTTATTAATTTTAATGGTATAGAATCTTTAAACCATAAGGAAAACTATGCAAGAACTGAAAAAATGTTCTTTCATGAATGTATTCGAGTCATCTATTGGTATACATGAAAGTTATTTAGTGTGTGTCAACTTACCCTTGTAGCCAACTAACCCCGGTCTCCCTATTCTAGCAAAGGAACGACAAATAAACTAAAACAGGTCGCACTAACTTTATCATTGTTATAAATATATGACAGTTTACGTACAATCCCTAACTTTCGTGCAGCATCTGCTGACACTGTCATTAGATGTTTCTTAAAAGTCAGATGCGAGTCAAATGTTACACCTAGAATAGTTATAAAGCTTCAGACTCATCCAGCAGAATCCCATCCACCTGAAGGGGAGGATGAGGGGGGGGGGGTTGGAAAATCTGTAAGAGATCTGCTAATCTACAGTGTTTCCGTTTTACTGGAGTTCAGCATGCCACCCCACCGACTACACCATTCACTAATCCGTTCCATGTCACGAGTGAGACTAAAGGCAGCTTCATTTCTCACAAGTGGAGACTACTACACCCACAATTGTAGCATCATCGGCATACTAAACAATCTTGTTTTCAGGCCAAAATTCATATCACTTGTATACACTAAAAATAACTGTGAACCAAGAACACTACCGTGTGGAACTCCACAGCAACTCGCTGCTGCCTACCTGTAAGGAAATTTTTTAGTAAACCTAAAACATATCCACCCACTCCACGATTCTGAAGTTTATAAATAAATGCCTTGAGATTACTAAACTGAAAGCAGCACTAAAACCTATTTGTATTACTCTACACCCAAATTCCTATGTCAAGGTTCTCTTGCAACTGGCATATCAAATCTAAGTTTCGTAGGTACCTAGTTGCTACCTATATGCATATTAACTATCAGCTAACAACCCTTTAGATTCCACATACTTATATAGCCAAGTCAACCTAAATAATATAGTGTACAAACACATATATAATGTATATACAAAATTATAAACATATATGTATATACATGTATATATATATAATGTATGTATATACACACGTTATATATATGAAACTTTGTCAAATACGCCCATGAATGTTTTCATATTCCCAAATATTAAGCCCCAAATATCGTTTAATATCGAATTCACTCTACCTTGAGAATAACTTGCACCCAAACGGAATTATATTTGATAGTGTGCTATGCCGGCCAGGATTCTAACTGCGGCTTCGTTTAGAAATCATGTCCTGCAGTGCAAATTGGTTGGCTTATGACGGCATAACATATATTTGGTTAGGAAACGAAAATGTAAATACTTTCTTCGGTGAATTAAATGAACTGCTTCCATCGATAACATTCATTATGGAAAAGGACGGTAACCTCCTCTTCCTGGATTGCCTAATACTGTACACAGAGGTAACAGGTGGTTTAAATACTGTGTGTATGGAAAACCAACCAATATTTCTGCCTACGTCCATCTTTATTCTAGTCGAAGCAATGAGTTAAAAGATCACTTTTCACATTCATTACGTATATGTAGCTTAGAATGCATCGCTGATGAAAATAAATATAATAAGGAATGCAGGTGAGAAATTAAAATATCCTGATTCTATACTGGACAATGAATTGTGGGAATCAAAAAGAAGCAAACAAGAAAGAAACATATAACACAAAAATCCTACTTGTACTACTCTATAGGTAGTAATAGTTTCAAAGATATTCCCATCTCCATCTCCTTCAGAACTGTGGAGTTACGGTAGCCTTCAAGATCAATCATACAATGAAACAAACACTAATACAAAACTTTCCCGACAATAGTAAAGGATGTATATATCAAATTCCATCAGAAAAGATAAATCTGCATATAGAATGTGTAAGGTATGTACGGGTAAACAGTACAGTTTTCGTTCATTTTGGTAGAAACAGCAAAAAATAAATTGGGCATGGGCAAAACAATTAGTTTAATCCAATTCTGCACTGGAAAGAAACATATAGTCAGTTTTATATAAGAAGGCCTCTATAAGAATATGAATTACAGTCAAGGTGTGTATAAACTCAATCTAGTACTTTCCCAGAAATATAAAAAATGTACAGGTTTAAAGGAAGTGGTCGATGTGGAACGAGAGCAAAGATGTGAGCCGCCTGCATGAATAAACAAATTTGTAAACAGAGTACTACCTTCACACCCTAACAAGTTCACTGCTTCTCCTTTTTTTTTCGCAGTAAATACAATATTTGGTTTCCACCCGTCCTCATGTTCGTTTGTACTGTGACTCTAACATAACTATCTTGCATTTCTACCACTATGTATAAGTGCTCTAGAAGATGTCTTAGATTAAAAACACAAAAACGATCCGATTTTATACTCAGTGTTTCATTTTATCTTTGATACATCTGTATATATACATCACGTGCCATCATGAGCTGAAGCATGTGTGTGTTTATATGTATGTATGTGTGTATATATATATATATATATATATATATATATATATATATATATATATATATATATATATATATATATATATAGTGTGTGTGTGTACGGACTGTAATTATTTTCCAATTATACACCTCTACCTACTGACAGGGTGGGAACCGAAGGGGGTGAGTTTTAAGACTGCTCCTAAATCCATATGACTCTTCTAATTACTGTTCTACAGGGCCACACACACGTATATATGTGTGTACAGTATATACATGTAAGTATGTATATACGTATAATATATATATATATATATATATATATATATATATATATATATATATATATATATATATATATATATATATATATAGAGAGAGAGAGAGAGAGAGAGAGAGAGAGAGAGAGAGAGAGAGAGAGAGAGAGAGAGAGAGAGAGAGAGAGAGGGTGTGTGTCTCCACTCACAGGAAGAAAAGACACCCAATTTAGCATTTACTTCACAAGCTCGAAGGTCAGTGTGACTTGATTCTGCTGTTATGATAATCCTCTGCACGACGTGGTTTTACCCAGGATATTATATATACACTTGATTATACCTCATTTATTCCGTCTCTTAATAAAAAATGTATGAGATTATTTACATTCCTAGGTTTTTCAGAGTCCCTAATTCCACCACTAGAAAAACGGTCTGGCTGAAATCTAGAACCAATTCGGATCGCATTATTGAAACATGTCAGGCACTTAATATTTCAGATGTTTTATCAGATCCGGATCCCAACAATAAGCTAAATGAAATGCTGATGGCTATTTCAGTAAGGTATGTCCCTAGAAAGGTCATCAAATTCAGGACAAATGACCAGAAATGGTTTGACGTTATATGTCGAGGAGCCTACCATGACATACAGACCAAATTCAACAAGGAGACGAAATCGTTCACATGAAAATTACACCATTTTTTGTTGAATCTCGCCGTGCTGCGAACAGAATTTATTACAGAGCTGAGAGAAATTACAAAAATTCCTTAAAGAGGAAACTTGAAGGAATTACTCAGCCTCATCTGTGGTGGACCAAATTGGCATCATCTATCTTTGGGTCAGGCTCATCTTCCATTCCTCCACTACTAACAGTTGATGGTAGTAGATTGGTTAGTGGCCCTAAGGAAAAAGCTGAACTGCTTAATCAAGCTTTTGAAGCCAAGCAATTGGCTGAGGATGTCCCTCTCCCTGATACTTGTCATCCTGAACCTATTCTTACAAAACTTACATTTCACTCTAAGGATGTTAAGAAAATGCTTGATAATCTTAATAGCAGGGTTGGAAAACATCCTGATGGTTTCTTCCCTTTGTTTTTTAAAAAAAGTTTCCAAGATTAGTATATTCTACAGATTTTTATTTCGACGTAGTACCTTTGAAGATGAGCGCAAGCTAAGCAAAATAGTGCCTGTTCCAAAGAATGGCATATCTGCAGACTGCAGTAACTACAAGCGAATATCTATTTTCCCTGTGCTCTCCAAAGTTGCTGAAAAACTTATTTTTGAGCCGCTATATAAGTATGTGGAATCTAAAGGATTATTTGCTGATAGTCAATATGCATACCGGAAGCAGTTAGGTACCTGACATGCTCTTTTATATTTGGCATGCCATTTGCAAGAGTATCTTGATAATGGTTTTGGGTGTAGAGTAATTCAAACAGATTTTAGTGCTGCTTTCGCTTTGGCAAATCACAAGGCACTTATTTATAAACCTCAGAATCTTGGAGTGGGTGGATATGTTTTAGGTTTACTCAAGATTTCCTTACAGGTAGGCAGCAACAAGTTGCTGTTGATGGGATCTTTAGCGAACCAAGGCCTTTTCTGTCTGGAGTTTCACCGGGCAGTGTTCTTGGTCCAATGTTATTTTTAGTGTATACAAGTGATCATATTGGTCTGGAAAACAAGATCGTTCAGTGTGCCGATGATGCCGCAACTGTAGGTGTAGCCAAGTCTCCACTTCTGAGAAATGAAAATGCCCTCAGCCTCAATCGGGACATGGAGAGGATTAGTGAATGGTGCAGTCGGTGGGATAGGAGGCTAATCTCCAGTAAAACGAAAACACTGTACATTAGCAGATCTCTTACAGATCTTCCACCCCCCGTCCTCCCCTCCAAGAGGATGGGACTCTGCTGAATGAGCCTGAAGCTTTAACTATTCTAGGTGTAACTTTTGACTCACGTCTGACTTTTAAGAAACATCTAATGAAAGTGTCAGCAAATGCCGCAAGAAAGTTAGGTGTTGTACGAAAGACCTTATTTATTTGTAACATGATAAAATCAGAGCAACTTGTTTTAGGTCATTTGGCCTTGTTTTACTAAAATACTGTTCTCCGGTGTGGCTGTCTGCTTCTGCCAGAGATCTGTCTCTTTTAAGAGTGGTTCGTGGTGGTAGGTTTCTGTTTCATAATAGCAGCAGTTATGACTTGGACCATCGACAGATGGTCTCTTGTTGGTCAATTTTTCATAAGTTGTATTTTAACAGAGATCTTTCACACTCCTGTCTCTT
>NC_089796.1:43147898-43160398 GCF_040412425.1 Macrobrachium rosenbergii
ATGAACGTTATTCTGCCTCACAGATATTATCTCCAGCTAGATGTAACTCGACCATTAAGCACGAATCGGGCTGAACTTCACCCCAAATAAATACTGTAAGGGAATGCAATGCATCTCGTTGTCTGAAAAGTCTGACTTTGTCAACTCTGAGTTCCTGTAATCCAGTGGTTCTTAACCTTTTTTGGCCCATGCACCCTTTCACCATATTGTCTGCCTCAAAAGGCGCATTCCAAATAATATGCATATAACACTAAAAATCCTCGGTCACAATTCGCCCCCTGAAACTGAAATCCCCCCCAAACACCCGCTGAGAACCACTGCTGTAATCCAATGGGTTACTTTCTTCCGCCAAGCGAGTTACTCCACATGAAGAAAATCAGTGATAAGTTTATTTCCTTGACGTGATTTTGCCTTCAAATTTCCTAATGATAACAATATTGGGGAAGCTGCAATTCAGTCATGTGACACAGTTGATTGATTTTTTATTATCTGTCGTTAATCAATGACAATCACAGATGAAACAACCAAGCAATCATTTTTAAGGTGGAAAAATCAAAGCGATTAGTATGCACACAGAGAGTGTTCCAAACATTACTTTTAAAATTATTTAATAAAAGCCCATAAATCACTGACTACAAACAGATATTAATGAGCGCACGTATACATGTATATATCATCAGCCAATGTAATAAAAATAACATACAATGCATCTGAACACTGGTAACAAAATCAAGGATATGCTGCCAAGCAGCGCTAAAATGCCAGTAATAATGAAAGTAATAACGCCGCATAACATACACAGGATGCAAATCTCGGAGCGCTTCATAAGAAAAAATAGCGACGAGTTCATGTCACATAATACTTCGCCTCGTCAAAACCAAGCTACTCTTGTTGCTTGACAGTTCACAAATACGAAGGTTCCGTTTACTAGCACGAAAATTCGTCAAGGTCCACAGGTAACTTTACTTGTGGTCGTTTCAAGTATTCTTAGATGTCTACCCCACACCATTATTTGCAACATAACTACCCAGAATTATGCATTGCGGGCATAACTTACTTTCTGCTGAAATCCCGTTAAGGGAAAGGACGTTTTTCTTGATAAAATTCAATTTAGGAGACTGAACGTTTAAAAATTTCGGTGTGTGTGAGTGCGAGTACGTCCGGTGGCGTGTAGTGGTTGTGGAGAGGAATTAATGTAGCTACATAAGTTATGTAACGCATGCGCACCTACACAAGATTAAAAAATGAAAATAACGCAAGAATGAAAGACTTCAACACCAACTTAAAAATATATGACAATTTAAAAGGAGCCGTTTAAACGAGGATCATAAACGGCCCTACCTACAACCGCACCGTGACGTAATTTTTTTTCGCCATATCGAAGCATTTCTGACCAAGTAAGTAAGTATAGCTTAGTTTTAAGACCACTGAGCTGATTAACAGCTCTCCTAGGGCTGGCCCGAAGGATTACACTTATTTTACGTGGCTAAGAACCAATTGGTTACTTAGCAACGGGACCTACAGCTTATTGTGAATCCGAACCACACTATAGCGAGAAATGACGAAATAATTTTTTTCATCATAACTCGGCCCATCGAATGATTTCAACCAACTGACAAAGGGCAAATAAAAGGAGGGAATTTCTGCACCCTTGGGAAATTCGTCAACATATAACCTAACCTACCAAAACAAGCTTATACAGAGAAGATGCGAATCGCAAAATTTCTACCCACGAGCCACCGAGTGGCTCATACGAGTATATTTGTCAGTTTACTGGCTTCTTCCTCTTTGCCTTTCTATTTCCTCTCTCTTTTCACACGCGTGTTCTCTATTCTTGGCGGCTCACTTTGCAAGTGAATGGTCTTTAAGGCCTGTCAAGCAACTTGAATTACTAACTCCCAAATACAAATTAAAAAACTATGCCAACGACAATGATCAAGGCCACTATAATGACCTATTCTTTTCCAATCCCAAGCCAAAAACAATAAAAACTCAGCATAGCGAAGGCTTCTGGAATAATACTGACAAATATTAGTGATGCACCACATATTGCGACAAAATTGAAATCGTCTGATAGCACCTTAGTACACTTTGGAACACAACTAAACTCTATACTGAAGACTAATAAAAAAAAAAAAGGGCCTGGCGCTAACAGACCCCACATTATAAGGACTGGATCCTTATACCAAAATTAAACCTTAACATCGACCTAATTAAATTTCTTTCTGTGGAATTTGCGTAATCACATTCAATTCTCTTCGCATTAACCAGCCTCTCTCTCTCTCTCCACACAGCGCTATTAATCACAATATTAAACACCAGATTCCCAGACGACAGGGTACAGCAAAAATGGCACAAGAGCAAACAGTGATCCTAAACGGGAAGAGATCCAAGCCCAATTGTTCTCTCGTAACTACTTTCACATTTTCCTTATTTACCGCATGCGCAAATCCAACCCCAAGAAAACTTCTAAAACTACTCGCCTCATCTCTTCTCTCCCAGACACTCCCCTGCGGGTTATGAAGATGAAACAGCAGACCACTTTCGCCAACCCAAAATAAATATTCGTCACAACAATCCTGAACGCCTATTCCCAACCTTCTCACAAACACATGCAAAGGCAGAGGAAAATAACATGCACAGCAACCAGTGATGCCTGAAAATGTAGCCTATTACTTTTCCTTGAATAACTACCATGTATTCCAATATGTAGCCTATCATTTAAAGTTCATTCACAGTGAAGTACAAACACACACATATATTTTGTACTTTACAATGTCCCAATTTATTTACTTTAAATCCTTCCTAGCGATTCCCAGTATTTGCACATAGTTTACTTTTTATTTTATACATGTAGACAATGGTCTTCACGCTTATTTCAAAATTTCATATCGACGTTTTCCACAGCAACGTTTACTAATTGTAAAACTTGATGAATAAAAACCAAACACAATCTGCTTCACAGGACGAGAGCTAATTAAGGGGTAAGAGGATGCTGAATGCCAGAAGGTAAAATTCACCTCATTAAAATCAAAGCGCGCACATAGGCGTAACACATAACCTTCATACAATTACTGCCGGAATACGACACCAGAAGTCTAAACCCTTTGATGGAAAACATTCATTTCGGAGCAAAATGTATAAATAAATGATATCAAAATCAATGTCAATACACGGTATTACTTAAGAGGCACTAAAAATATTGGTATACACCCTAAAAGGAAAAGTAAATACACAAATACAGAAAGCAATTCGACTGCCAAATATCAGTCTGGGAATTGCAAACACTGCTAATGACCAAGAAAATGAACTCTGACTTCAGACACTATTGGCAACCCCTTTTGAGAGAGAGAGAGAGAGAGAGAGAGAGAGAGAGAGAGAGAGAGCTTTTCTGTTCCAAAAGGCATTAATATGACCTGGCCAGTGTCCAGACCTTCGGTATATTACCTTAAAGTTATTGTTTCGACACAACCCAACGTTAACAGGAATCGGACTGCAGACAATTTTCCACACCTACGCAATCTTATTCTCTATCTACGAAAACAATCAAACCGTCTGAACGGCTCTGGAGCACCAAAACCTAGGCTACATGTTTTCCCCACCTTTCATGACCATCATGAATGACGGGAATATAACCTTTATGAATACTACAATAAAATTCCTCTTTTTCATCATTACTACAACTAGTCATTAAAATCAAACATCGAAACACTGAGCTCAAATTAAACACAATAGGACAACATATCAGGGACACCAAAAAGGCAAAAACTCTTACTCTTTACACTAACGCTCTAGATAATGTAAAAAATTTATAATATCAATACAGGTAAATAACCACGGAGACTGATGCTCATAATAGACAATATTGCCATCATACTAGATACACATCGATCTTTTAAAATACACTTATAACATAACGATAAAATAAAATACGAAAAGTAACAAAATAACATAAAGCGTCAGTTTAGTATCTTCCAGACTAACCTACATAAAATGCTCTTCACGAGAAACAGCATTTTACATTTACCTGCATCTCCGCCATACTACTGTAGTTATCGGCTCTCTACATTTATTTTCACCCCTTCCAAGATAGTTATCAGCTCCTTACATTTACTTTTCCTTTCGCCAAGTTAATTATCGGCTCCTTACACTGAATTTACCTTTCACCAATATAGTTTTCTAATCCTTACAGTTGCTTTTCCCTTCGCAGACTTAGTTTTCTAATCCATACATTTACTTTTCCCTTCGCCAATTTACTCTAGTTTTCTAATCCTTCGCCAAGTTAGTCATCAGCCTCTTACTTTACTTTTCCCTTTGCCAAGTTGTATCATCTCCTTACGTTTACTTCTCCCTTCAAGTTCATTTTCTAATCCTTACATTTACTTTTCCCTTCGCTATGTTAGTTTTCTTCCCTTCGCTATGTTAGTTTTCTAATCATTACATTTACTTTTCCCTTCGCTATGTTAGTTTCCTAATCATTACATTTACTTTTTCCTTCGACATGTTAATTATCAGCAACTTGTATTTCATTATTCCTTTGTTAGTTTCAGCTAATCCTTATATTTAATTTTCCCTTTGCCAAATTAGTTAATTATTTACGCCAAGTTAGTTTCTAATTACATTTAAGTTTTCTAACTATTACATTTACTTTTCCCTTCTCCAAATTAGTTACCAGAACTTTACACTTACTTTTTCCTTCTCCAAATTACTTTATGAGCACTTTACATTTATTTTTCCCCTCGCCAAGTTAGTTTCAGCGCATTGCATTTACTTTTCTTTCGCCAGGTTAATTTCACCTCTTTACGTTTTTTCCCTTTGCCACGTTAGTTTCAGTTCATTACATTTACTTCTCTTTTGCCAAGTTATTTTCAGCTCCTTACAATTACCCTTCCCTTCTCCAAGTTAGTTCCAATCCTTAAATTTATTTTTCTTTCGCCCTGATAGTTTCAGCTCCCTACGTTTACTGTTACCTTCGCCAAGTTAGTTTCAGCAACTTACATTTACTTTTCCCTTTGACAAGTTAGTTTCACCTCATTAAATTTGCTCTTCCCTACGCCACGTTAAGTTTTCAAGCCCTTACATCAGCTCCTTACAAAAATTTTACCTCTGCCAAATTAGTCTTCAAATCCTTACATCAATTTTCCGTTCAAGTTGTTTTCAAGCCCTTGCATCGGCTCCTCTCTGAAATTTTCCCTTCGCAAAATTAGCTTTCAAGGCCTTATATCAATTTTCCCTTCGCCAAGTCAGTCTTAAATTTTTTACAACAGCTCCTTACATTTACTTCTACCTTTGCCAAGTAAGTTATCAGTGCTTCACATTATTTTTCCCTTCTTGTTTAGGTACCTGACCTTTACACTTACTTTTACCCTCTGCTACTTATTTATAGGCTCTTCGCATTTTTTTCTTTACCTTTGCCTCGTTTAGTTTCATACCTTTGCATTTACTTTTACCTTCGCCAAGTTAGTTATCACCTCTTCACACTTACTTGTACCACCATAAAGTTAATTATCAGCCCTTTAATTTTTTTATTACTTACATTCAGTTAGCCATCCGCTACATAAATTAACTTTTACGTTCGCTAGGTAAGATATAACGACATTAACTTTTATCTTTCCCAATTAGTTATCAAATCGTTTAAATTTATTTTCAATCTAACCAAGAAGATTGCTTTTTGGTTTGGTTTGTTTGTTTATCCGTTTGTTAGGTTTAAGCAAGAAATTGCGTGTGGATTTTCACAAAAATAATACCAAAAGATGGGCCTTATCCAGCAATATTTAGATTCTGAGAAACAGAAAAGTAACCCCAAGAGAAAGGGACATTTTGGGAAGTGGATTTTTCAGGTGCTTCAGGTCTGATAGTGACGTACAGTCTAAAACGGTCACATTTCGTTTGACTCTCGACGACTACCAGTCCCCGGTTAAATAAATATGTGCTCATAAGGGTTTAACGTTAGCAAAAATACCACTACCCTTAATGATTTTTTTTTTTTTTAACTTTTTACATCTTTATGATAACAACGTTCCTTACCAAAAAAAGGGTCACTAAGAGTTAGAGGAATTTATTTCTGATAACATAATGTGGTTCGTTCCACAATAAGCAGTAGGTCCCGTTGTTAAAAAAATGGTTCTTAGCCACGTAAAATAAGTCTAATCCTTCGAAAGCTGTTAATCAGCTCAACATTTACTTTATGCACAAGAAATGCAACAAAGAACAATTAAATAAAACTTGCCCAGTGTTGCACATACGAATACCTTAAAACCTCTTTCGTCAAACTACTATATACAACCACTCTTTCCCATAGAGAAATCTATCGGCTTTAATCTCACGTTCTTCAGTAAGCACAACGTGTTCCTACACCTAAGGGCTTTGAACATCCAAGATCCCGTCGGCAAGCGCTCATTAACGAGGACGCCCTTATTATATAATAATGGTGACGGTAATAACAGTAAGTCTCTTACACAAACACACTCACACACACACACATAAAATTCTAGTACAATTCTTAAACATGTAAATATGACCATACACAAATTGAGTAAGAGCAGCAAAATCCTCAAGAGCGATAGCCAGTGATCACTTACGTTAATCTGACGTATGTTTAGGAACGCTATAGTAGAATTAGTTAACAAATCATACTAAACCGAAACATTGCACACAACATGTCATAACAACAACTCATTTGAAGAGTTCTGTTTAGAGAATTATTTTAAAACACAGCTTGAAAAGAGCATTATAATCAAAAAGGTAAGCATTAAATTCGCACGATATCTGAAACTATTAGTCAGCTAAAAACGTTTACCTGAAAATATAGCAATCGACTGAAAATCAGACACTGCTAAGGCTAAATACGAGCTGGAGAGCTGTCATTATGCGAACATCGGCAACCTCTCAACAAAGATGCAAGTGAAGACTTACAATAACGGTAATCGAAAAAAAAAAAAAATAATAAAATAAAAATAAGGGACAAGGATCAAATAAAAACGGTAACATTTTCAAGACCAAAATTTAGCCAAATAAAGAAAAAGTCCTCAGACCATCTTAAAATTATCATAAGTCTGCCATCAAAACGATATTCACTTAGACTATAAATCATCAATTAAAAATCTATAACATGTCAAATTACTTCGAGAAATAATTTTCTCTAATAACAAAAGAAAGATACGTCATTATGCGTTTTACCACTTAATTATCAGTGAATGAATAAGGAATTCCTTAAACCATACTGAATAAATGTTCAATTGAAGACGTCAACATTTTAGAAAACGATCGACTAACAATCTACCGAACCATCAAATGAACATCATTGCCAACATGAGCCCTCAACAGAGAGGACACCTCCGCCAAGGCTACTCAGAAGTGAACAAACAAACGCCTTTAAATGGATGACTAAATTTATATATGCTGTCTATTAGCACACTATATTACAATGAAAACTAACTTGGTGACGAATCGTCCAATTTTCATGGATGCGCAGGAAACGAATCGTGCGAAGGAGTGTTCACCCACAACCCGGTCTTGGGATAACCATAGACAACAAGGCAAACTTCAGAAACCACAACCAACATTGACAAAGTTTCTTATGCCGCACAAATCCCGAGTGTAGCAACGCCTAAGGTGAAAAGACCTTCATAACTAAAAGAAAATGAATTACCATTCGGCCGGAGAGCGCAGGCAGCTGAGCGAAGAGCCAGACCTTGCGGCAATACTCGTAATAGGAAATGACGCCTCAGTGCATGTTGAGATATCACGCCCAACAGACTCAGGAAATGGCTCTCCGGAGAACTGCCATCGCCATAAAAACAAAAAAAACGATTCGGGGTTGACTCATTAACAGAAAGCAATAACTGATATAGAGCAAATACCCACTCAGTTCAGGAGCTCTAAAACACTTATTCAATTCGGTGTCCCTAAAACACTTACCGTAACAACAAATACACTTAGAAACACTGACTGATTATAATGACACCCGTAAACTGGTGTCATTATAACCATGGTCATGGCCGCCCACGCAGGTCACTAAGAAACTGGATTCTTTCAGAAAACTGGGTAATATAATTATGACCTAATTTAGTCACGTGGTGATAAAAGAGATTTTTTTATTATGGTTCAGTTCACATTTACATATATTATTAGTTGTTTCTCACCAAAGAAATATGAATGTTCGTTTATAAGGTCCAAAATGAGTCTCATGAATCATGCTAAACTGGGGGACATAACGTGATGCGTATTGGCCTCAGTGATTACACAAGGACACCCAAAAGGACGAACCAGATGCCTTGCAAGCAGCAGAGCGGGTAATGATATCCTAGATATCCTATTACCGAAAATATATACCAAATACAACTGTATAATTTAATTCCATATAGTGTACACACACACACAGTATATACATATACATATATATTATATATACATATATGTGTGTATGTATGTACAGTATATGCATATATAAAAACATACATAAACACACACACACAAACATATATGGTCAAATTTTACACATTGGTCAGGGTTGGTACGATTACCATGTATAATTCCCTTTGGTGCAAGATACTCCCCAGGTAGAGTAAATTCCACATTACTGACTCACATGTAACCCAATATCTGGAATAAATAAAAGTATACATTCATACATACGTACACACAATATATATGTGTGTGCGTTTGTTTTGATAAATGAAGTATCACGTAAATAAAGAAAAGATTATTGAATATTTGTTGGAGAGCCTAATCTTGATCCGCTACAGGAATAGAAAGTTTGATGCACTGGTTCCGGTATGAACACCAGGAATTTTCTAATAGACTGGCTACCTGTCGTTGATTAAAGTTTGTAAAAACCACTGTATCATAAAAAATTTATGACATTTACATGTCCTCTATATATCTTATCTGTAGAAAGAACTTGTACAATCATAAACAATGTTTTAAAGTTCAGGGTATCTTCAGTCATTGGAAAAGTAAACTTTCACAAAATACCCCAAACGCCATCCCTTACCGCATAAAATTATAATAACGCAGGTTACTGATTGCAAAATAACTTGTGTTGACGAAAATCATAGTTGCTTTCCTACTACATACAATATGTGGCAGTTATTTAAACGATTCCTACCGCTCCCAAAAATCTGACTGCCCGGTCAGGCTTAACGAGCAAACTGTGATTCTGAAGAACAGTCATATCACTTTCATCCTCTAACATAGGCCAAATGAACGGACGACATAACTAGACACTGTCTGTAAGATTTTCCAGACCTACAGAAACGATGATAATAACGACACTTGTTCCATATCTTTCACGCTGCCATAACTGGAATATTGTCCCATCTGGATGTCAGCAGTATCCCAGAATCTTCCATTTTTAATAAAATGTTCTCGAAGTGGACTCTCTCTCTCTCTCTCTCTCTCTCTCTCTCTCTCTCTCTCTCTCTCTCTCTCTCTCTCTCTCTCTCTCTCTCTCTCTCTCTCTCTCTCATATTAATTTATTTTTACGCCACAGTCAGAGGATATCCTGTTTCTTCAAAGCCTATAATTATGATGGATTTCAACAAGAAACTGCTGCAACCACTCAAGAATCTTTCCTACATTGCCAATTCCACGGTTCTTCTTCTCCTTCAACAAAGATGTGGAAGTCTTCCTGACCCACTGTTGTCAACGCCAATACTACAAACTTTCAAGAGGCTGAAATGCTGCCTTTCAACCGTATGCACCAATAAACGATATTTACTAAATTCCTGTTTTTATGTACAATATGTATATATTTAACAGTTTGTTGATATTTTTTAGTTGATCACTTTTTTTTTTTTTTTTACAATCTTATTAAACATATGAATGTTCTAGTGTAAAGAAACTTGAGTCTTCCAATTAAAGAGTTTTAGGATTTTTCACTCTAAGTTTGCACATTCTGAACACTAATAATAATAATAATAATAATAATAATAATAATAATAATAATAATAATAATTTTCCACCCTGATTTGCAACTGCTTTCCTCTCCGGAAATGACAAACGTCGATGAGTTACTGGCAGAATGCAGTAACCCTGAAAAAAAAATTTTATAAGAAATATAGAGAAAACTTTATATAAACTGGATGCAGCTGATGCAGCAATAACATTCAACACTACAGTACGTGTTTGAAAGAGGGTCTACTACCCATATAATAATAATAATAATAATAATAATAATAATAATAATAATAATAATAATAATAATAATAATAATAATAATAATAATAAGGAAAGTAGCGACCATGAACTCCTGCAAAGAGGCAAAATGCTGGGACATTTCAGTCTTATGCTTCAGAAATGACGCAACAAAGATGAGTTCAATAATAAAAGATTTCAATACTTCCTTTATAAGTTTTCGTTTACAGAACTCCGTTATCTGCAACAATTACAAAAAAGACCATACAACAATCACCGCAAATGTAAAGTCGCTAGCTAAAAGTCCAACAGACGATCAACTCGAGTTATTAAAACATTTAAGTGAGAAAAAATAAAAACGTCCTCACAATTCCCCTTTCCACTAACCAAAAAGAAACTTCATGGGGAGAAATTAATTCAAAGACATTCATTCAGGTGTAATCTAAAAAACGGTGGAAAATCTAAATGATTTGTAAAATTTTCAAGATCACATCATTATGCAGCACAAACCTCGTACAAAACGGTTTCAACAGTGGCCATCAGGAGTTTAGTTATTGAAATTTCTCAAAGTAATTTCTACGACATTCTAAAACAAATCAACCTCAATATCAAACGAGCTACAAATCTAAATTTTAAGTTTATATATATATATATATATATATATATATATATATATATATATATATATATATATATATATATATATATATATATATATATATATATATATATATATATATATATATATATATATATATATAGAGACAGAGAGAGATAGAGTGACTTGAGACGACATAGGCTGCTTCGCGGTAGGCAACCTTGTTCAAGGGAATTCCCGCGTTCGCTTGAACATGACACAAGAGACACCGAGATGCAATATCTTTCCGAGGTGGAAGGTAACGGACCACTGCAGACTTTACACGGCACTTGGCAAAAAATATAAGAACGAAGGACGATGAAAAAAATGAGAGGTAAGATGAACCGGTGAGAAAAAAGAAGTGGTAGACTAGGGGAAGGGTGAACAGAGGAAGAAAAACAAGCGGAAAAAGCGAAATAAAATTAAAAATAAAGAAAAGACAATTGTGGAGAACAAATTAAAAACTAAAACAACTCAACGGAATTTTGCTTCAAAGCAAAATACGGCCGAGACTGAGACACACATACAGGGAGAAGAAAGAGAGAGAGAGAGAGAGAGAGAGAGAGAGAGAGAGAGAGAGAGAGAGAGAGAGAGAGAGAGAGAGGTCATGAACATAAAACGTAAATTGTCAACATTACAGTTCACATTCACACGAATACAATGACTGTGCAAAAACATTTTGCACAATGTCGCAAACGGGATACAAGAAGCAACTATGATTTTCAGGCAAAGTTTACTCAGATTCTTCTATGTTAGAAGAGATAAATTACCTCAGCTGAAAGCTATACCATAACATACTCGGAATTTCCAAAACAAACAGTAAAGATAATGTATGCCAACCAAAGATGATCATGTCTAAATACGAGTAAAATACCCACTATCTAAATGGCTACATAAGCAATCCTGAAGTTCTCCAATAATTACTTTCACGTCAAAAAGATAGGCTTAGTTGGAAAAAGCAGCCAAAAACTGGAAATCAAGACACATGTAACCAGCATAGCTACCGCGTTGTCTTTCACGAATACTATTATAAAAGTAGCTTATGTTATCACATTCAAATGTACCATTTACGCTTTCTTTTACACAAGATAGCATGCTACCGTTGTTTTTAAATACACAACACCGACAGTAAAAATAAATAGATCATTGAAAACCTGGATCCAGATCTACTGCAGACTGATCCACATCCAACTCTGGTCAAGTGTTCCCTGAGGCACAGTGATATTCTCAAAATACTATAGGTTATTACTTTTCACGCAGTGCTGCTAACAGACAAACCCAACCAAAAACATCAGCTCCTTAATGGACGTAATGATAAAATTCTTTTGGAAGACATTCTCGAGAGAGCATGCCAACTTAGCAAAATGCGTCAATAAAGAAAAGTTCTCGATTTTTAAGCTTTTCAAAGGAAATAATATCAACTAACATGGCTGACAAAGTCCCACAGCTTGAAGATTACACGAAACAATAAAGATGGAATGAAAATCAAATGAAAATCAAATTGACAGCTATTATGGCACTTTTACTTATAAAAAAAAAAATCATCACCAGTAAGTTAAGGTGGTTCTAGTTTCCACTAAATTACCCTTGATTTCGGTGCAGTGACGGGGAAAGCATCCTTTATCTTTGTTTCCATAATAGGATCAACAATTAAATCGATAGTCGACACTCGTACTAACTGAAGTCTACAGACTTAATGCAACTAAATGGAGACGCTCACAAACAA
>NC_089796.1:43165398-43177898 GCF_040412425.1 Macrobrachium rosenbergii
ATGTATACATTCTTGATCCCAACTCCTGCTGGTACACTTACACAGTTGGGTGGACTGGTTAGTAGTAGGCCTGGTGTAATCCTTGGACCTAGCAAGCGCAAGCTGAGAGCCAAACCACCCAGCAATAGAGCCCACTTTTGCTGACTGCATCTTCCAAAATTGGGTAGTGGGGTCGCCATGCTCTTTGTGTGTGTGTAATAAATAAATAAATAAATAAGTAAATACATAATATAATATATACATATATATTGTATATATATGTGTGTGTGTGTGTGTGTGTGTGTGTGTGTGTGTGTGTGTGTGTGTGTGTGTGTGTGTATCCTTTATAGACCCATAAGCACGTCAACTATACGAGAAAAAGAGTCCGTCTCAAGAATTATTAACCAGGATCCTTTAAAACCCCTATGTCTATGGTGCTCAGTTTTATGACAGAGGCGTGAGGAAGAGCAGCAGGGGGGCGGGGGGCGCTGGGAGAAAATAGGGGAAAAGAGGAACTGTACGGATCACGTAGGAAATAATTTCGCTCAGCTGACCACAGCAAAGGGACGTGAGGGTCCCACGACAAAAGGAGGCTGGAATTCATCACGCGTTGCCTTTCGTTTGTTCGTTTATTAGCTCCTAATCACGGCTGGTGATCGATCTGTATTACTGGACTTCTCGCTTTATCTTTGAAAAATACCTTCACACATGAAAGCCAATATATCTTTGATCTTGATGAATCATTTCTCTGTACCAAAAACCTGAGTGAGTCGCTATATCAAGAAAAACTCGCAAAACGAGTCTCTCGCCTTAGTACAAACCCGAGACTGTTTAAATGAAAAACAATATTTACACCTACCACGTAAGCTAAACCTAGAAGCAATGAGAATGGGACAGAATCGATTACGGAACACAGCCTTCCTCTTACAGCCGCGGATAATGAAATTTGCATTGAAAGAACCGCAGCCTCAATACTGCGTTTGGCTTTCTACCTTACAGGCCGAGGTTTTACGAAGAAATAAAGCACAGTGCACTGTGACACAGATGCAAGAGAAAAAAAGGTCCTGTCTTCAACGGTGAAATGTTTAAAGCCTTTTCAATTCGGCGTTGCTTTGAACCTTTTCGTTTCTTGTACTGTTACTCAAAAAATTAATTGTTCATTACTGCCAGAATAATACGTAGAACAAAGCATATTATATATATATATATATATATATATATATATATATATATATATATATATATATATATATATATGTTTATATACTATATATATATATATATATATTTATGTATAATGTAAATTATATATATATACATATATATACATATAATGTCTAATATATATACACATACATACATATAGTAATTATATATAAAAATATAAAGGGAACCCAATTAAATGGAGCAATGAATGTTAACATGGGTGGTGGAAGAATGGACGCAGTTTTTTCGCAGAGGCATCTGGGAGAAAATATAATGGTTGTTCGTACTATGAGATAAGAAGCGAGCAAAATACGTGAACCAAAGAACAGCAATGAGAGTCTAGGATGGAAGGGATGAAGAGACTGTTGAGCCAAATGTATGTATATATTGTGTGTGTGTGTATATATATATATAATACAATAATATATATATATATATATATATATATATATATATATATATATATATATATATATATATATAAGTTCAACGAACTAAATGCCTCTGACTAAAACCATGCCAAGGGGACCTGAAGTCCTTCAGCAACTGACCAAATATAAAAACGAAAGGAGATCACATCTTTAACTGCCGTCAAGGAACTAAAATACAGGAACAACGGAGTTACCCAAGTATAGCAGAGATATAATTATGATCAAGGCATTAAAACAGGCGGTACGGAGATGGGATAATTCTCTCAGAAAATTAGGAAAGGTTGTAAGTACAGCACGGTGTACAATTGTCTAAATTTTCTGACTTCGTGTATTGTTGTTTGTGTGTATTAATGTTTCCTAATATGTTTTTATTCTATTCTTTATCTGTTGTTTCTCTTTTCAGGTATGGGGTTGCTTCTCCGGGGGAGCTTGCTTCAAGAGTAATAACATTTTTGGACTGTTCGAAAAATTAGGACAAAATTTTAAAAGTCAAAAGAAATAAATTTTATTTCTAAAAGAGATATTTAGGACTTATTCAAGCAAACACTGCACATAAGTTTACAGAAATCTTTCATTAATAAAACTGCCTTAGATTCATATAATAATCTGTCAAGATTTTTCTCCCCGAAAAGAACTTAAAAAAAATCATCTCATACCCCTAATATTACAGGGGAACATGGAGGTAAAAATCAAGAAATTTAAACTCGTAAGGAGTAATAACACCTAAAAATGAAAAACCCGTTTAACCTAAATTTACCAGAGTTTAATACCAACGGCTCCCCTCCCCCCTTCCCCCCAAAAAAGCCAATACAAAAGTAATTACATGGGCTGCACGAAAAGGAGTCATGAATATGAAGCCATCAGTTTAGTTTCCAAAAAAAATTACAAAAGCAAATGCTCTGTATATGAGAACCATAAGATTGGTTTCCTAGTTGAGACCCTCTCTCTTTCTACACTATAGTTGCGACCCTCAACAGTAGACTGATAATTATCTACAAAGTGACTGCATAAGTCACCAAAGGAACACTGCGTTTTAGGGAAGGAATACGAACGGTCTCTTCTCACCCTGTTAGGATAATGAACACTGGCCCCTCAGATCGTGAGCTGTGTTATTCCACTGCACGAGAGAAGTATGCTTACAAACCTCCACTCGTAACATTTTCCAGAGTGAGAATACAATATTTTTTGCATCTTAATCCGTAAATCAGTTTATACAACTAGTCACACAGATTCCTGTACACACAATAACAGACACAGCCAGAGAGAGAGAGAGAGAGAGAGAGAGAGAGAGAGAGAGAGAGAGAGAGAGAGAGAGAGAGAGAGAGAGAGAGAGAATTATAAATTTTTGCAAACATGTAATTTATAAACACACTTGTGAAGCAAACCCACCACAACACACACACACACACAGCAATACCTTCCATTATCCTTTGTGTTAAATCTGTATCATCAACTTTGCCGCGAGTGTTGCTTTCCTATCGCTGACTTGATTCGAGGCTGAGAACAACGCCGAAAATCAATTAATTTTTAAGCTGTCCATCGAAGTTTCCAGCCAAGTCATTTGCATCACTAATTAAATATTATTTTCGGGTCACCGCATTATGACGGCAATCATAAAGTAGTTGGTCGTAGAGGCGGAAGTTATGAGTGACATCGATACGACGAATAATTACCATCAACTTCAGGATGATATTCAAGGAAGTCATAGTTGACACGCATTTAATTTAAGGGTGACATCAACGGATACTATGGGTGGCAACCATTGGAGCTGGGAATTATTTCCAAAATGATATCCAGATTAGAAAAAGCATCCACGGGGACCCGTGTAACCGCACCCACGTGGGCGATGTCACCCAGTTTCACTGACATCCACACATTCTCAGACAATCACAAATGTAACGAAGAATGTCCCTGCCGAAATACTATCGCATGCATTTACATTTATGACAAATTAAACCACACTGTCGAATAAATCAATTACAGACGCTAACAAGAGCTTACCCTTATGAGTAAGGTTACAATTTTCATATACAATAAAGTTACTCTTATTTGGGTTTCTGTTCCTTTTAGAGGAAAGTGCACCGAGGGCTCTACTTCATAAGTGGAACGAGAGAGAGAGAGAGAGAGAGAGAGAGAGAGAGAGAGAGAGAGAGAGAGAGAGAGAGAGAGAGAGAGAGAGAGAGAGAGAAACACTACGTTTGAAAGGAAGAAGATTTATAAGTCAAATGCAGCTACCACCAAAATGCAAGCCAGCCCCAATCGAGAACGCTGACTTGAGGTTCCACCCGCACAACTAACACATGCCTAGTGCCTACACCATATATTGAAATAACTCCCACTGCTTAAGAGAGCAAATGTTATCTCCGTTGGTTTGACAGCTTTTGTTAACGAGCTTTCTGCTTCTGCCTCTCCCGACTCATAAATTTCAGTAGCTTCGTTTATTTTTTCACTGTCTCCTTGCCTGAGGTAAAAACCAAAAAATTACCAAATAAATTCTGGTTGCTCGTCCAACTGGCAAGAAGTTAAAGTGCCACTCAAGCCTCTTAACCTGGGTAGAAACGCCAAGATCACTTTCTCCGCCTCACAACTGTTTATGAACAGAAAAAAATTATCTGCAATTCCTCAGTTACTTTCACAATATTGGAGGGGATTTCTGTACTTCCTTCTCTCTCTCTCTCTCTTCCTGGTGTAAAAGTTCTTCACTGAAGGGGTGGGTAGAGCTCTCGGCTAGCACGCTGTTGGCCCAGCGTTCGACCGGCCAATGAAGAATTAGAGGAATTTATTTCTGGTGATAGAAATTCATTTTTCGTCATAATGTGGTTCGGATTCCACAATAAGCTGTAGGCCCCGTTGCTAGGTAACCAGTTGGATTTTAGCCACGTAAAATAAGTCTAATCCTTCGGACCAGCCCTAGGAGAGGTGTTAATCAGCTCAGTGGTCTGGTTAAACTAAGATATACTTAACTTTTTCCTGGTGTAAAAGAAAGTGATTCAGACACGTTCTATTGAATCTACCATGCTCCGGTTTACCGAAGCAGTGAATTAAGCACCTGGTTGTAAACTGACTGTGGTGGGGTCACTGATGCATGTGGAAAGGGGGAAAACAACAAATAATAGGAGGGCGATGAGTCCCGTCAAAGTAAGTCCGCCCATAAACACGGTGGAGCCTTGGCATGGTGATCCTCATTGCTCCCCAAAGGAATTCGTCAGATACTGATATATAGGTTAACTTACCAATCTACAACAGCAACTACTTAAAGGTACACAAGCATAACTTGTAATGATCTGATTCACTGATCGTAGGTGACCTTGTGCTGATATTTCTGTGGCATTTAAATTAATTCCCGCAAATACTCACGTGGAGCCCCCGCTCAAAGATTTAAAACGCCAGCACGCGACGAGAAGTGTATTAAGAGTACGAGATGGTGACTCGGCAGAGAGCAGACTTCACCAAGGCCACTCGAAATGTGGCCGATTACGAAGCTTTTAAACTGACCAAAATACCTGTGTTTGCGAGTGTCTTAGCATATCTCAGAAGCTGATGAAGCTTGGAAGGTATAATTATGTGATTTTCATGAGATCTATAACTTTTACTTCTTCGAAGAATTCTCCGAAGAAATAAAAGATGAATGAAAAGGAACTGTTGGCGAAGTATATGCAAAAGTGGCAAGAACAATGACGGAATGAAGTTTGTCAAGAGTAAGGAAGGCCCGGAAGATAGTGAAAATGGGATGCAATTTTTGAGTTTTTGTGCTGCATATCATCTTGCCATTTTGGAGCTGGTGTTTTCCAACAAAACGGTATCCAGAAGTAAGCATTCAACTTTAACATCTCCAGATGGAAGTCTTGGAGGAGCAGATGTCGATCACGAACTTGTTACTAGTGCCACACTGAGCTGGATTTACAATCGCCCAACAAACATTGTAGATTATGTAGGTTTAATACAATAAAGCTTCTTCAAGTTGAACATCGGGAGGTTTTTCAACAGAATATCAAAACTGAAATGCAGTCATGAAAACCATATGTGAGGCGGTGCAGACAATGACTGAGGAATGGATAAGCATCGAATATGTATTTCCATCCGCTGGGAAAACAAGTACTGGGATATGGGTTTAACAAGACTGAATCCTTGCATATCAGATGGGACCTACATAATAAATATTTGTCAAAACCAAAACGTACTGGGGTAAAAATTTCAGGAAGGAGATGAAAACCGCAAAGTAGAACGTGCAGAGTAACAAAGTCAAGCCAGTGAAGTTCAACGAAGCGGAAGAAGAGAAGGGAGAATATCTGTAAAAACAGGCGGATGGTGCTGACGAAGCAATATAATCGGGGAGTGCACTGGCGTTAAGGTGGCTCACTGAATTATCAATGAAGTATCCGTGGTGAAAAAAAGGAGGGATGGTCAATATCATAAGACAAGAATGAGAACATTTTTGTGAGATTATGCATAAGATATGACGGGGAGAATTTAACTGACAAACCAGAAACTGAATTTACTAATAATGAAATCTCGGATTTAGAAGTAGAATCAATAACAAAGATTCACGGGAGATGTAATGCCCCGGGATATGATGCTATCACTGCTGAGCTGATATTAGCTGGTATACCAGCTGGACTGTTTTGTAGAATATATATGGAATGAGCAAGCGAAGCCTGATGATTGGAAAGTTAACGTCATACCAGACACCAAAAGATTAACATAACTGCCTGAATGTGGTACCTGAATATTTCCATAACAACCGAAATATAGTTGCGATGACGAAGTTCAGTATGATCTTATGATCGCTCTCAACAGAGAGGACCAACACTATGGAAGGCGTTCTGTCACTGCGGTATTTCAAACTAACTTAGTTCATTAGCAATGAACGAAGTATACATGCTAACAATGTTGATGACGTCTTATCGCTTGATTATGCAGTAAACAGTAGGATGCTACATGGGATGATATGCCACTTTGCTCTTTGCAACTCTCATGTATTTTACAATGAAAAACTAGCTGGAGCTAGAAACTGGCCAAACTTAAAATGCGTAGATTACGTTTTAGTAAAACCCCACAAGATTTACAAAGCTTGATTAATAGATTAAGTCATATGACTAGAGAGTTGGTTCTTTTGGAGAAAACTGAGAAAAAAAATATTGTGGCGGAAGAAAGGGAGAAAGGATTTTTCAAATAGTTCGGGAAAAAGCTATCCAAAACACGTTCTCTGGTGATGGAATTTACTGAAAGACTAAAAATGTGCATATCAAACAATGGACAATTTGAATATGATTTGGATATCACACAGATGGAAACTGCATACTAAAGTAACATTATACATTAGTCTGGTACGATCTGTATTCCTATATGGACATGAATCTACACAATTTTGCAGATTTCAACAAAAAACTTTAAGAACACTAAAAGTCAGTTGGTAGAACAGAGAGGGAAAGGAAATTATAACATAATGGAAGTCACTCAAGTTGTATTTGTAGGTGAAATGATGATGACGGGGAGGTGGAGATGGACTACACTTGTCTTCCGCACCATCGCTTGAATCCTACGTGAAGTGTCAGCCAGCTCCTGTGGGAACCAGAAGAGCTACAGGACTAAGGCCTGCTGGGATGAGAATCTGCGATGTGAAGCTAGAGATGTGTGGAGATTTGTGAAAATGAAATCACAGGAAAGCCCAGAATGGTGTTATTTCATACAGACCCTTACCGTCGCAAGGCGCTGAGGCAATAATAGTGCAGATCTCGAGATATCCTAATAACACACACACACACACACAACTATGGGTGAAATATAACCGCCTTCCAATTACCTTGTCTAGAGTAGCATGACTGGCTAGCAGATGAAATGTAGATAAAAAACATAGTAAAATTCCTCTATTGCATTCTAGGCAATTTCGACCAAAGTTTTTAAAGCTAAAATGTATTGCACAGCAAATTCATTTTGATTGGGTAACTGACATATATAAAAGAAAAAATAAAGCCACAAAACATCATGTAACTAGATAAATAAACACGAAAAGCCATAAATAGTTGCTATCACTACAAGAACGTAAATGACAAAAAATACCAGAACAATTATACAAAAGTTCACACATACGCTTAATACTTACACCAAGCCAAACCAAAAGGAATGAAAACCGAGCTCCATTTAAACAGCCTAAATCACTTCTAAAGCGTGTAGTACGAAACAGTTTGTAAGAATCAAAGTGATGTTTTGTGAAAAAACTTTTGTACCAAGAAATTACATTTTAGTACAAAATACTCGAACAATCAATCCATTTGTCTCAACAGGTAACCCAACGTAACAGCAGGAGGGTTTCGATGCCAATACCAGTCACCTGGGTCTGCAGCCTGTAGTATGTCCTAGCGGCTAGAGCCCTTGGGCCTATAACTATTGATAGGCTTTTAAGGATGGAACACGAACGCGATGTAATCTGTCGACGCGATGCAGTTACATGCGGAAAAAATAGGCTAATAAATGAAGAGGCAATAGGGTTATGGTGATGACAATGAAAAAGGTTATGGTGATGACAATGAAAAATTGTAGCCACACCGTAAAAAATAGCTGACATATAAGACGGGTGAAGATGATATGTCCCTGCTTACTTATTTAAGGGCCAGAGGTAAGAGCTGGTCCTGGGCCAGATGAAATAATCAGGATATTGCAGGGTTGATCACAATAATGTGAATAGGGGCTGAATGGAGGAACAAAAATCTACAACGGTTTATTGTAATGCCATACATCGGTCAGTTAAAATTATACAGCCAAGAGTAGTTTATTGTCTATCACGTAACTGGGCTGATCCTACATAAATTCCTCCAAAACAAAATACAAGACATTACTTTTCTTATCTCAAGACACTACCAGAGAGGCCAACGCCGGCATTTAAACACACCCAGTGTTAAAGAAAAAGGCGAACAGGAAGAGGAGCGAAACATATCCAGCTCCGAAATTTTACAACAGCTCCCAATCCCCAGCTGAACACGAGTCATGTACCCGCACATGAAAGCTTGAAGTATATACTTACATGGTCTGGCCAAAAACCATGGAAAAGATGCCATGCAATTTTTTGTCTTCACACAGACATATACATATACTTACATACATGCATACATACATACACACATATATGTATATACAAAAAAATACACATTTTCCATGTAGGCCTACACTAGACCAAGTAAAACCCACAATGCACTAAAACTAAATAAACTTCACTTTCAAACTTTTGGGTTATATATATATATATATATATATATATATATATATATATATATATATATATATATATATATATATATATATATAAAATATATATATATATATATATATATATATATATATATATATATATATATATATATATATATATATATATATAAAATATATATATATATAATATATATATATATATATATATATATATATTATATATATATATATTATATATATATATATATATATATATATAAACCCACATATATGTGTGTGCGAGTATGTATATACGTATGTATGTACACTACGGCACAATCGAGAGAGAGAGAGAGAGAGAGAGAGAGAGAGAGGCTATACCATGTTTGTATCCTAATCTAAAATACACAAATAAACAAGCATTCGTGAGCGCAAACACAAAAAGAACCTAACCACGCGGTGTATTCTAAGGCAGCAAAATATTCACCTTCAGCCAACCACATGGTTGTTGATAGCACTGCACTGCTGCTACTGCAATTCCCACTGCCTCTACCGCAACCGTTTTACAGAAACTGAAAGTTCAGAGGATCAGGCCCACCATTCATCTACTTCCAATGTCCCTGTATCCATTTAGAACCTGGCTACAACGAAAAGAAACAAAGAACAGACACAACTAGCGTACTTAACACAGACGGACTTGTCAATCACCTGCACCTGTATAACGAATTTTTCTGGGTGAAACATTCTCCTGACTTAAAAAAAAAAAAATTCAAGCACAACGAACACACCTTCACTAGAAAAAATCTAGTAAATAACACCTTTCTTCACAATCTACTAGGGGGCAACTTCATTCAAATTCTATGGTTTAACATAATGATTGACTGTATTTAATCTTAGTGAGGTATAAACATTTTTCAAAATCTGCCAAGCAGTTTCTCTTCACAACTGCGTCAGGAGAAACTTCCAGGCAGGTGTCAAGGGCCAGGGCAAGAGGCCTAAAAGGGGTCGTGTTTAAAGGAGGAGGAGGAGGAGGGACACTTACGAGTCTCTAGAGAATTATGTGGGTAAGAGGGGGAAACCTTCTGAGGGGAATGGAAAACTCTGAAGGAGCTCCAGTCGTCCTCCATTCCATTCCAAAGCCCATTACCGTCCCTCAAAGAAACCCAAGGAGAAACCAACTTACCTACAGCTTACGATGATATTGTTAGATAACAAGGTTATAAACATACAAGCATACAGACGTTATACTCAATATAAAGGATAGCAAGCAAGATCAGCAACAAAAAATCTACCTATTTTTGCAACTCGGCTCAGCAGAAGCGCATGCCACAAGTCATTTCCATCTTCATTAATTTCCCCGAGCGGCAAAGCACATGGAATTAGGTCTAAAGTCTGGGCAAGACGTAAATGTCACTCGTCTTGCTCTTGGCAAACAATCAAGTAAGGAGACACTCTTTCTCCCTCCTAACAAACATTCGGTATATCCCTAGCACATATACAGAGAGAGAGAGAGAGAGAGAGAGAGAGAGAGAGAGAGAGAGAGAGAGAGAGAGAGAGAGAAACGAGCGTCTCTACCTCTCACAGCAAACAAAAATTAGATAAAACTCAAGCGAGAGAGAGAGAGAGAGAGAGAGAGAGAGAGAGAGAGAGAGAGAGAGAGAGAGAGAGAGAGAGAGAGAGAGAGAGCCAGTCTGTTCCAGACAGATGCCATTGTGGGAGTGGCCTTCCCAGTGCATTCCCCTTTCCAAGGAAAGCAGCCCGGAGGAAAAACGAGGAAAGAACGGGCGAACATGGACAGCAGTAAATAAGGAATGCTGAACAATTCTGATTCCCGAAAGCTTGGCAGACAGCAAAGGAAAATTAATCCGAGACTTATTTAATCTATAAGCGTTCCATGTTACGACTGTGCACTCGTATAATGCTACTAATGATGATATTCCTTATCTTTAGTGCTATGCATTTTCTATTGTTGCCTAATTACCATTACTGTCACCATCACAACATTTATTATAAAAAGCGTCAACTGCTACTTCTGGTGATACTTTATTACAACTGATACACCACAACAGTTGCTATAATTAACAGAATGGCCATTACCCCTACTACGATTATGACTAACTACTATCACGGTAAAATGTTACCATTTCTTAGAATTACATTTAATTGTCCCAGAAATACGATTTGCTGTTCCTGCCACAAAATTCCTGTCACTATTACTGAAATAACTACTACAACGACAACGCCACTAATGCTCCACAATGCGAAACCACATACTCCCAGTTGTAACCGGGGCTACGGTCCCTCCCGTATAAACGTTCACGCGTAACCTCGATTGAAGTGCTTTCCCCAATCGCCTTCATTCATCAATCCATACCACTCGCTGGCGCCAATCCCCAATCGCCTTTCAGACGACCTTTCCTTTCGATCCAATCTCAGAGACGTCTCGGAGGGAGGCAGACAGGTCACAAGCGATCAATTGATTGGCAAGTTACCTGTTACTATCTGGTAGGTGTTAGGGGAAAAGGGCAAGGGAGAGGGATGGGGGGGGGGAGGAGGAGGGAAGATGGACGGGAGGGTGTGGTGTCTGTATGACGAATGTTCTTTGCCGTCAGCGATACCAAAAGTCAAAAGTGCATTTTTTTCTTTATTGAGAAATGAAAATAAAAATAAGAATACTAAGAGTTGCTCCTAGGAAATCCGTTCCTGTCCATATAACAATAATAAGAGTGAACTTCAACCTCAGTAACGTTCAAAAACTACTACCATTATTGTGGTTATTTTATAAAGTAATCACCTTAATAAAATAATCTCTGCTACTGCAGTACCTTAACTTATACATGTTAACATGGGCCTGTACAGTATTGTCTATAAAACCACTGGCTATACAGTGTCCAGTTTCCTACGTCATCATCCTCATAAACGTTTTAACGCCAGCTGTTCCCTTTATGAAGTTAGAGGGAAAATGAGTTCCGCCACTACTGTCTGCTGTCCTCATTCTTCCTGAACTCGCATCACGTCTATGCCTTCATCCCTCCCCTTCTCCACGCTTTGCTGGATCTTCGTCCTGCTTCTGCCATATCTGCCGCACCCTTCCAACCTCGAGAATTAACAGGAACAGGACAAAGTACCCACCGTATAATTCATGCGACGCCACGAAATCGCATCATTGCCCGAGAGGACGTGGACAGTGAAAAGGAATGAAATAAAAGCACATAAAAGCGCAAACGCCTGCTTAAGACGTAAGGCCTTACCTGCAGGCACAAAGGGAATGGGCACATCACAGCCTCCATCGACGGCTTTTCGAGACCGACAACAAAATACATTCATTGTTAGGGTCACTGATTATACTTCTACGTTCACAATGATGTCTCTTAATGTAAACATTAAAATAATTGCACTGTCCTATATTTGCTAGGAAACAGTAAAGTGAGGTCTTGTCACACAATTTTACAATTTCATTAAAGGTTTCCTTCGTCACTTAATCTTCTTTCGATGAAATTAACTCAAGCTTCTTTTTCTCTACTATCACGTCAGTTGTAACCCAACACCTTGAAAGCCTTTGCTGGAGGCAGCAGTGTCGAATTTCCTCGGCAAACGAGACACGAAACATCCAAATTCAAAAGATGGGTAAAGCCCGTTGCAAAGGACTGAACTCTACGGACTTTCGTCAGACGATTTCCACCACCAAACCCGAAAAGC